>NC_088414.1:42605737-42865737 GCF_034236695.1 Oncorhynchus nerka
GAGGAAGAGAGAGGAAGAGGAGGAGGAGAGAGGAAGAGAAGGAGAGAGGAAGAGGAGAGAGGAAGAGAAGGAGGAGAGAGGAAGAGGAGAGAAGAAGAGAAGGAGGAGAGAGGAAGAGAATGAGGAGAGTGGAAGAAGAAGAGGGGAAGAGGAGGAGAGGGGAGGAGGAAGAGAGAGGAAGAGGAGGAGGAGAGAGGAAGAAAAGGAGGAGAGGGGAAGAGGAGGAGGAGAGTGGAAGAAGAGGAGAGGGGAAGAGGAGGAGAGGGGAGGAGGAAGAGAGAGTAAGAGGAGGAGGAGAGAGGAAGAAAAGGAGGAGAGGGGAAGAGGAGGAGATGGGAAAAGGAGGAGGAGGAGGAGAGGGGAAAAGGAGGAGGAGAGAGGAAAAGGGTGAGGAGGAGGAGAGGGGAAAATGAGGAGGAGGAGAGGGGAAAGGAGGAGGAGGAGAGAGGAAAAGGGTGAGGAGGAGTGGGGGAGGATGAGGAGAATAATCATTATTACTTTATTGTCCAATAGTAATTAAACTTCCGTTTCCTGACAGATTTATCCTCAAGTCAGAACTCAGGATTCAAACTGGCAACACCTGCCTATCTAACCAGCAACCTTCAGGTCACTAACCGGTAGTCTACTTGCCTGATGAAAAGTCCATAGCGGCTCTTCGGGGCTATGAGGTAGCAGAGGGAGAAGACAGGGAAGAGGAGGCTGAGGAAGACACAGGTGAGGAACTTCCCTCCCCAGTGACGACGTCTCCAACCTGGAAACTCATCATACCAGCGAGACGCCAGCAGCTGCTGACAATTGGGCTGTGCTACAAACTGGAGGGAGAGGGGGAGGAGGGGGGAGGGGAAGGGGAGAGAGAGAGAGAGAGAGAGAGAGAGAGAGAGAGAGAGAGAGAGAGAGAGAGAGAGAGATAGAAGAAGGGAGGAAGAGAGACAGAGAGAGAGAGAGAGAGAGAGAGATAGAAGAAGGGAGGAAGAGAGACAGAGAGAGAGAGAGAGAGAGAGAGAGAGAGAGAGAGAGAGAGAGAGAGAGAGAGATAGAAGAAGGGAGGAAGAGAGACAGAGAGAGAGAGAGAGAGAGAGATAGAAGAAGGGAGGAAGAGAGACAGAGAGAGAGAGAGAGAGAGAGAGAGAGATACAGAAGAAGGGAGGAAGAGAGAGAGAGAGAGAGAGAGACAGAGAGAGAGAGAGAGAGAGAGAGAGAGAGAGAGAGAAGAAGAAGGGAGGAAGAGAGACAGAGAGAGAGAGAGAGAGAGAGAGAGAGAGAGAGAGAGAGATACAGAAGAAGGGAGGAAGAGAGAGAGAACGGGTTTACATCAACATTAGATATACAGATCTACAGTCAATCAGTTAACAGTAAGGTATTGTTTGACTCTATACACATGACAGATATGTTCTGCTGTGTGTTCCGTCTGGTTCCAATTCCATCTGACAGAACTCCCACCAGAGTTCTGGAGCTTCGACAAGTGGAACTCTCAACTAGAGCACCTGTCAAGCTAAAGCTCATGCTATATCTGTCTAACATATGGAGAAACCATGGCAACAGGTACACTCAGCTCAACTCAACTCTACCACATTATGAATTAACTGACAAGACTGGCGCCTCTTGAGACAGAAGCTGGGATAGTGAGGATATGATGAAGTGAGGGAAGGGCAGAGTCTGAAAAGTCATCCTGTTCCCTATATAGTGCACTACTTTAGACCAGAGCCCTATGGCACCCTATTCCCTATATAGTGCACTAATTTTGACCAGAGCCCTGTGGCACCCTATTCCCTATATAGTGCACTAGTTTTGACCAGAGCCCTGTGGCACCCTATTCCCTATATAGTGCACTAGTTTTGACCAGAGGCCCTATGCCTTGTGCCATTTTGGACCTACCTTAGGACAAGGTGCCATTAATATCGACAGCAAAATGGCCATTGTAACCTAGTATTGATTGTTCAGGGTAACATTTCTAGTGTTGATGCAGGTGTTAAATGAACTCTAAGTATTACATTAACTCTGTCATTCTAAATGCAGATCGCAGGTGAATGTAAACCCCAACGGTTGGATATTCTAACTCTTGGCAGGTTTCCAAGAGGAATTACACATCACTTTTTTGCAAAGCAGCATAATTGTGACTAGCAGGCCTGATGTGGCCTGTAAAACAAAGTGCTTCAAGTTACTGTATTAGAGTAAAACTACGCCTCAAAATAAGATTGTATCACTTTATGGAATATGTTACATGTTACCATAAAGAGTTCAATTTTACTGATAACTGTCAATTACTAACTGACTTAGTGAAGGCCACAGGACTGAAAACAAACAAATTCAACAACCATGTCTATGTCACTAACAAATACAGTCATGGGTGGTAACTCTGAAATTCACTAGAATTCACTGAAATTCACTATCTTTCAGTTAGTTCATTTTGGCCACCCGTGAGTGGAAGGGTTGCACCAGTTGAAGTGGTCTATGGTTATGTTACCCGAGAGGGGTTATAGCTGACAACGTCACGACAACGATGCGTGTGCTTCAAAGGGATAGAAGGACGTTATGATTCTGGATGGTCAGACAGCGAGCAACAATGAAAATAATAAGCAGATCTGGTGAATCGCAGGAGGCTCGTTTCAGCGTTATCTCGTTCTTGATACCATGTTGTGTTTTGAGGAGTCACACGCTAATATGGCAAACAATGTATTTTTTCTAGCTAGCTAAACCAACAACTATAAAGCTGTAAATACCTGAAGGAGATCATACGGGGATACAGTAGAATGTGTACAGTACGTCTCAGTAAGCGGTAGCATCACATGTACAGGTAGGTGCAGGGTGTAAAGTGGAAACAGGATATGATGCCGTTAAAACTATTTAGGGCTAGGCCCCTTTTTTCTCCACTTCCTGTCTGAATGACGTGCCCAAAGTAAACCGCCTGTTGCTCAGGCCCTGAAGCCAGGATATGCATAAAATTGGTACCATTGGAAATAAAACACTTTGAAGTTTGTAGAAATGATAAAATAATGTAGGAGAATATAACACAATAGATATGGTAAGAGAAAATCCAAAGCAAAACCAACCGGAATTGTGTTTTTTTTTTAAAGCCCATGCCTCTTACAATGGAAAGTATAGAGGCATACCGAATTCTAGGATGCAGTTTCTATGGCTTCCACAGGGTGTCAGCATGTCTATGTTCAGGGTTCAGGCTTGTAACTTCAAAAACAAATAAGAACAATTAGTTATAGTACAGGGACACAGTCTTGGAAATTCGCGTATGCGCACGCCACGAAGACAGAGTGCACCTGCTAAAATCGGTTTGCTATTGAACATACTTCTTTCCGTAAGAAATATTATAGTTTGATTACATTTTAGGATATCTGAGGAGTAAATAGAAACGTATTTTGACTTGTTGAAAGTTTAGGGGTAGATTTTCGGAATCCTTCCTTTGCAGGTTGAACGGGTTGATTACTCAAATCGTTGGCGCCAACTAAACAGACTTTTGGGATATAAAGAAGGATGTTATCAAACAAAATGACGCTACATGTTATAGCTGGGACCCTTTAGATGACAAATCAGAGGAAGATTTTCAAAAAAGTATATTTTGATGTGGGGCGCCGTCCTCAAACAATCGTATGGTATGCTTTCGCTGTAATGGCGAAAATCGGAGAGTGCAGATAGATTAACAAGACATCAATCTCTGTATCTGTCTGTCCGTTCAATCTCTGTACCTGTCTGTCTGTTCCATCTCTGTATCTGTCTGTCTGTTCCATCTCTGTATCTGTCTGTCTGTTCCATCTCTGTACCTGTCTGTCTGTTCCATCTCTGTGTCTGTCTGTTCCATCTCTGTGTCTGTCTGTTCCATCTCTGTACCTGTTTGTCTGTTCCATCTCTGTATCTGTCTGTCTGTTTCATCTCTGTCTGTCTGTTCCATCTCTGTACCTGTCTGTCTGTTTCATCTCTGTATCTGTCTGTCTGTCTGTTCCATCTCTGTACCTGTCTGTCTGTTTCATCTCTGTATCTGTCTGTCTGTCTGTTCCATCTCTGTACCTGTCTGTCTGTTTCATCTCTGTACCTGTTTGTCTGTTTCATCTCTGTGTCTGTCTGTCTGTTCCATCTCTGTATCTGTCTGTCTGTTCCATCTCTGTATCTGTCTGTCTGTTCCATCTCTGTATCTGTCTGTCTGTTCCATCTCTGTATCTGTCTGTCTGTTCCATCTCTGTATCTGTCTGTCTGTTCCATCTCTGTGTCTGTCTGTCTGTTCCATCTCTGTATCTGTCTGTCTGTTCCATCTCTGTGTCTGTCTGTCTGTTCCATCTCTGTATCTGTCTGTCTGTTCCATCTCTGTATCTGTCTGTCTGTTCCATCTCTGTATCTGTCTGTCTGTTTCATCTCTGTATCTGTCTGTCTGTTTCATCTCTGTAGCTGTCTGTCTGTTCCATCTCTGTATCTGTCTGTCTGTTCCATCTCTGTATCTGTCTGTCTGTTTCATCTCTGTATCTGTCTGTCTGTCTGTTTCATCTCTGTATCTGTCTGTTCCATCTCTGTACCTGTTTGTCTGTTCCATCTCTGTACCTGTCTGTCTGTTCCATCTCTGTATCTGTCTGTCTGTTCCATCTCTGTATCTGTCTGTCTGTTTCATCTCTGTATCTGTCTGTCTGTCTGTTTCATCTCTGTATCTGTCTGTTCCATCTCTGTACCTGTCTGTCTGTTCCATCTCTGTATCTGTCTGTTCCATCTCTGTACCTGTTTGTCTGTTCCATCTCTGTACCTGTCTGTCTGTTCCATCTCTGTATCTGTCTGTCTGTTTCATCTCTGTATCTGTCTGTCTGTCTGTTTCATCTCTGTAGCTGTCTGTCTGTTCCATTTCTGTATCTGTCTGTCTGTTCCATCTCTGTATCTGTCTGTCTGTTTCATCTCTGTATCTGTCTGTCTGTCTGTTTCATCTCTGTATCTGTCTGTTCCATCTCTGTACCTGTTTGTCTGTTCCATCTCTGTACCTGTCTGTCTGTTCCATCTCTGTATCTGTCTGTCTGTTCCATCTCTGTATCTGTCTGTCTGTTCCATCTCTGTACCTGTCTGTCTGTTCCATCTCTGTATCTGTCTGTTCCATCTCTGTACCTGTCTGTCTGTTCCATCTATTTCTCTGTACTCTGACAACCTCTCCTTAATGTGCATACTCCCCGCTCCTCTCCTTTTCTGACCTCGTCCTCCTCTATTTCTCTTCCCCTAGTGCATGAAAAGCTCTTTGCGCCCTCCTCTCTCTTCCTTCGCTTCTCTTTTCACACTCTCTCTCTCCGCACTCTCTCTCTCTCTCTCTCTTTTTGCTCTTTCTCTCTCTCTCTCTCTCTTTTTGCCCTTTCTCTCTCTCTCTCTCTCGCTCCCTTTCTCTCTCTCTCTCTCTGTCTCTCTCTCTCTCTCCTCTCTGACACATACACATATGCACAAACTCCAAATAAATCCTACACATTCATCTCAGAGAACATTTAGTCTTCCATCCTCAGAATACCATTACGGTGTGTACACTACAATCTAATTCTCCATTTTAACCCTGTGGCCACTTTCCTCTTTTCTCTAAGGCTCCAAATCACCGCAGTCATATATTATGGGTGTATTAGGTTATGGAACATTGTGTGTGTGTGTGTGTGTGTGTGTGTGTGTGTGTGTGTGTGTGTGTGTGTGTGTGTGTGTGTGTGCGTGTGTATTGGGTTATAGAATATCATGTGGGAAGCAGCACGTGTTTTGTCTTGTTCAGTGAGCTCTGTTAGGCCCTCTCTCTGGGCATCTGATGTGGAGACAGAAATCACATTCTCCACAGTCAGTCAGATGTCTGGATGAACGGAGGGGCCTACAGATCAGATCTTCTTTAGTGATGTAAGTTATAGAAGCTCATGATGCCTCAACTGAACAGATATAAAATATACCATGGTTTACAAGAGGATATGATTTTCATTCTCTTCATCATCATCATCATCATCTTTGTCATCCTCACCATTATTATCACTATCATTATAATCCTCCCCAACAATGAACTACCCTCATTATCGTCATCATCATCATCATCATCATCATCATCATCATCATCACCTTCGTTATCATCATACTCATCACTCTCATTATCACCCTCATCAACACCACCCTCATTATCACCACCCTCATTATCACCACCCTCATCATCATCATCATCATCATCATCATCATCATCACCTTCGTTATCATCATACTCATCACTCTCATTATCACCATCATCAACACCACCCTCATTATAACCACCCTCATCATCATCATCATCATCACCTTCGTTATCATCATCGTCGTAATCACCATCAGCAACTTCATTATCATCCTCACCCTCATTATCATCACCCTCATCATTATCTTCTATCGTGTTGGCCCCAGAGTCACATACCACGGAACTGAACCCAGCAACACAGTTACCATGGGAACCCAGAGGAGAGGAGATGCCTATCGAAGTCAAAGGTTGGCATGTGTACCAAATGGCACCCTATTCCATGTATATATAGGCCCTATGGGCACTGTAGTGCACTACATAGGGAATAGGATGCCATGTGGGACGTAACCCTGGTCATATCAACACCCTCTAATCCTAGAAGTGGGAGAGAGGGGGGGAGTAGAAGGGGAGGGAGAGGGAGGAGGGAGGAGGGAGATGGTGGAGAGAGAGAGGGGGAGGGAGAGGGAGGAGAGAGATGGAGGGGAGGGAGAGGGAGGAGAGAGGGGGAGTAGCAGGGGAGGGAGAGGGAAGAAAGAAGAGGGAGATGGAGGAGAGAGAGGGGGAGGGAGAGGGAGGAGGGAGATGGAGGGGAGGGAGTGGGAGGAGAGAGGGGAGTAGAAGGGGAGGGAGGAGGGAGGAGGAGGAGAGAGAGAGGGAGTAGAGGGAGGGAGAGGGAGGAGAGATGGAGGGAGAGGGAGAGGGAGGAGAGAGGGGGAGTAGAAGGGGAGGGAGAGGGAGGAGGGAGGAGGGAGATGGAGGAGAGAGAGAGGGGGAGAGGGAGGAGGGAGATGGAGGGGAGGGAGAGGGAGTAGAAGGGGAGGGAGAGGGAGGAGGGAGATGGAGGAGAGAGAGAGGGGAGTAGAAGGGGAGGGAGAGGGAGGAGGGAGATGGAGAGAGAGAGAGGGGGAGTAGAAGGGGAGGGAGAGGGAAGAAGGAGGAGAGAGAGGGGGAGGGAGATGGAAGAGAAAGAAGGGGAGTAGAATGGGTAGGAGAGGGGATGAGGGAGAGGGAGGATAAGGGACAAAGAGGGAAAGGATGGAGAGTGAGGGGAAGTAGGAGAGACAAGGCAGAGAGGGAGGGAGGGAGGGGAGGAGGGAGAGAGGGAGAGAGGGAGAGAGGGAGAGAGAGACAAGGCAGAGAGGGAGGGAGGGAGGGGGAGAGAGGGAGAGAGGAGAGAGGGAGAGAGGGAGAGAGAGACAAGGCAGAGAGGGAGGGAGGGAGGGGGCAGAGAGGGAGAGAGGGGGAGGGAGGGAGGGAGGAGAGAGGGAGAGAGGGAGAGAGAGACAAGGCAGAGAGGGAGAGAGGGAGGGAGGGATATCAAAGATATAATGGCACTGGGTAATAGCTTATTTCAGAGCATATTGGCCAACTACATTAATGTTTCAAAGTGCATTCAGACAAAACACACAAAACACAATTCAACTTCTGTCGGAAGGACGCACTGAAGACGTTTAAAAGAACTGAGCAGCCCACTTTTAATGGAACAGACTGAATCTGTCTAGTGGTTAGAGTGTAGAGGCGGCAGGTAACCTAGTGGTTAGAGTGTAGAGGGGGCAGGTAGCCTAGTGGTTAGAGTGTAGAGGCGGCAGGTAACCTAGTGGTTAGAGTGTAGAGGGGGCAGGTAGTCTAGTGGTTAGAGCGTAGAGGCGGCAGGTAGCCTAGTGGTTAGAGTGTAGAGGGGGCAGGTAGTCTAGTGGTTAGAGTGTAGAGGGGGCAGGTAGTCTAGTGGTTAGAGCGTAGAGGCGGCAGGTAGCCTAGTGGTTAGAGCGTAGAGGCGGCAGGTAGCCTAGTTGTTAGAGCGTAGAGGCGGCAGGTAACCTAGTGGTTAGAGAGTAGATGCGGCAGGTAGCCTAGTGGTTAGAGCGTAGAGGCGGAAGGTAGCCTAGGGGTTAGAGCGTAGAGGCGGCAGGTAATCTAGTGGTTAGAGCGTAGAGGCGGAAGGTAGCCTAGTGGTTAGAGCGTAGAGGCGGCAGGTAACCTAGTGGTTAGAGCGTAGAGGCGGAAGGTAGCCTAGTGGTTAGAGCGTAGAGGCGGCAGGTAGCCTAGTGGTTAGAGTGTAGAGGCGGCAGGGAGCCTAGTAGTTAGAGTGTAGAGGGGGCAGGTAGTCTAGTGGTTAGAGTGTAGAGGGGGCAGGTAGTCTAGTGGTTAGAGCGTAGAGGCGGCAGGTAGCCTAGTGGTTAGAGTGTAGAGGGGGCAGGTAGTCTAGTGGTTAGAGTGTAGAGGGGGCAGGTAGTCTAGTGGTTAGAGCGTAGAGGCGGCAGGTAGCCTAGTGGTTAGAGTGTAGAGGAGGTAGGTAGCCTAGTGGTTAGAGTGTAGAGGGGGCAGGTAGTCTAATGGTTAGAGTGTAGAGGTGGCAGGTAACCTAGTGGTTAGAGCATAGAGGCGGCAGGTAGCCTAGTTGTTAGAGCGTAGAGGCGGCAGGTAACCTAGTGGTTAGAGCGTAGAGGAGGCAGGTAGCCTAGTTGTTAGAGCGTAGAGGCGGCAGGTAACCTAGTGGTTAGAGCGTAGAGGCAGCAGGTAGCCTAGTGGTTAGAGTGTAGAGGCGGCAGGTAGACTCGTGGTTAGAGCGTAGAGGTGGCAGGTAGACTCGTGGTTAGAGCGTAGAGGTGGCAGGTAGACTCGTGGTTAGAGCGTAGATGCGGCAGGTAGCCTGGTGGTTAGTGCGTAGAGGCGGCAGGTAGCCTAGTTGTTAGAGCGTAGAGGCGGCAGGTAACCTAGTGGTTAGAGCGTAGATGCGGCAGGTAGCCTAGTGGTTAGAGCGTAGAGGCGGAAGGTAGCCTAGTGGTTAGAGCGTAGAGGCGGCAGGTAATCTAGTGGTTAGAGCGTAGAGGCGGAAGGTAGCCTAGTGGTTAGAGCGTAGAGGCGGCAGGTAACCTAGTGGTTAGAGCGTAGAGGCGGAAGGTAGCCTAGTGGTTAGCGTGTAGAGGCGGCAGGTAGCCTAGTGGTTAGAGCGTAGAGGCGGCAGCTAGCCTAGTGGTTAGGGTGTAGAGGCGGCAGGTAGCCTAGTGGTTCGAGCATTGGGCCAGTAACTGAAAGGTTGCTAGACTGAATCCGCGAGCTCACAAGGTAAAAATCTGTCATTCTGCCCCTGAAAAAGGCAGTTAACCCACCGTTCCCCGTCAATGTAAGTAAGAATTTCTTCTTAACTGACTTGCCTAGTTAAATAAAGGTAAAAAAACGGAGAATTAGTCAGAGTGTGAACCTGCTTTTCTCATCCTACAGGGGGCAATGTTGAGCCATGTTAAATTAATATTGATGGGATGTTCTCTCTGTGGCATGGTTCCAAACACCCTTTATAGTGCACTACTTTTGATCAGGACCAATAGGGTTTTGTTAACAAAAATAGGGCACTATTTAGGGTATAGGGTGCCATGGGGCTCTGGTCTAAAGTAGTGCACTATATAGGAAATAGGGTGCCATGGGGCATGGGTCTAAAGTAGTGCACTATATGGGAAATAGGGTGCCATTTGAGACGTACAACTCTTCAAATATTGAACAAAGGCAGAAGTCTGCAGGAGCAACTACAAAGTGAATCCTCACAAATCTCTTACAGGCACACCACCACCACCCCACACACACACACACACACACACACACACACACACACAGATAGAGTTCCAGCCACAGTGTCTCTGTTATAGGGAGAGAGATTAGCAAGATGTGTTGCCACAAGAACCAGTGATGCACAAACACCCATATACAGCTGAAGTGGGAAAGTTACCAAACACTTAGGTTGGAGTCATTAAAACCTGTTTTTCAACCCCTCCACAAATATCTTGCTAACAAACTATAGTTTTGGCAAGTCGGTTAGGACATCTACTTCGTGCATGACACAAGTAATCTTTCCAACACTTGTTTAGACAGATTATTTCCCTTATAATTCACTGTATCACAATTCCAGTAGAGTGAGAAGTTTACATACACTAAGTTGACTGTGCTTTTAAACAGCTTGGAAAATTCCCAAAAATGATGTCATGGCTTTAGAAGCTTCTGATAGGCTAGTTGACATAATTTGAATCAATTGGAGGTGTACCTGTGGATGCATTTCTAGGCCTACCTTCAAACCCAGTGCCTCTTTGCTTGACATCATGGGAAAATCAAAAGAAATCAGCCAAGACCACAGGAAAAAAATTGTAGACCTCCACAAGTCTGGTTCTTGCTTGGGAGCAATTTCCTGAATTTCTTGAAGGTATCACGTTCATCTGTACAAACAATAGTACGCAAGTATAAACACCATGGGACCAGGCAGCCGCCATACCGCTCAGGAAGGAGACGCGTTCTGTCTCCTAGAGATGAACGTACTTTGGTGCGAAAAGTGCAAATCAATCCCAGAACAACAGCAAAGGACTGAGACCTACATCAACATAACCTGAAAGGCCGCTCAGCAAGGAAGAAGCCACTGCTCCAAAACGACCATAAAAAAGCCAGATTACAGTTTGCAACTGCACATGGGGGCAAAGTTTGTGCTTTTTGGCGAAATGTCCTCTGGTCTGATGAAACAAAAATAAAACTGTTTGGCCATAAAGACCATCGTTATGTTTGGAGCAAAAAGGGGGAGGCTTGCTAGCCGAAGAACACCATCCCAACTGTGAAGCACGAGGTTGGCAGCATCATGTTGTGGTGGTGCTTTACTGCAGGAGGGACTGGTGCACTTCACAAAATAGATGGCATCATGAGTGGGGAAAATTATGTGGATATATTTAAGTAACATTTCAAGACATCAATCAGGAAGTTAAAGCTTGGTCAGAAATGGGTCTTCCAAATGGACAACTACCGCAAGCAAACTTCCAAAGTTGTGGCAAAATGGCTTAAGGACAACAAAGTCAAGGTATTAGAGCGGCCATCACAAAGCCCGGACCTCAATTCTATAGAACATTTGTGGGCTGAACTGAAAAAGCGTGTGCGAGCAAGGAGGCCTACAAACCTGATTCAGTTACACCAACTCTGTCAGGAGGAATGGGGCCAAAATTCACCCAACTTATTGTGGGAAGCTTGTGGAAGGCTACCCGAAATGTTTGACCCAAGTTAAACAATTTAAAGGCAATGCTACCAAATACTAATTGAGTGTATGTAAACTTCTGACCCACTGTGAATGTGATGAAGAAATAAAAGCTGAAATCTTCACTTCTGTCTACAATTATTCTTTCATTTCACATTCTCATTAAAATAAAGTGGTGATCCTAACTGACCTAGTATTTCTACTAGGATTAAATGTCAGTAATTTTTTAAAACTGAGTTTAAATGTATTTGTCTAAGGTGTATGTAATCTTCCGACTTCAAATGTATATATTTTTCTGAAACTCTTTGCACATTGTTACAACATAGCCATAATATTACATTTGAAATGTCTTTATGCTTTCAAAAACTTTTGTGAGTGTAATTTTAACTGTTCAGATAGAGAGAGGAGAGAGAGAGAGCGAGAGTACACTCAGTGAGCATAGCCTTGCTATTGAGAAAAGCCACCGTAGGCAGACATGGCTCTCAAGAGAAGACAGGCTATGTGCTCACTGCCCACAAAATGAGGTGGAAACTGAGCTGCACTTCCTAACCTGGCAAAGGCATGACCATATTAGAGACACATAATTCTCTCAGATTACACAGATTCACAAAGAATTCTGAAACAAATCCAATTTGGATAAACTCTCATATCTACTGGGTGAAATACCACAGTTTGCCATCACAGCAGCAATATGTGTGACCTGTTGCCGCAAGAAAAGGGCAACCAGTGAAGAACAAACACCATTGTAAATACAACCCATATTTATGTTCATTTATTTTCCATTTTGTAGTTTAAGTATTTGCACATATTTACAACATTTGAAATGTCTTTATTCTTTTGGAACTTTTGTGAGTGTTCATTTTATATTGTTTATTTCACTTTTGTTTATTGTCTATTTCACTTGCTTTGGCAATGTAAACATATGTTTCCCAGCAATGCCCTTACATTGAATTTAGAGAGAGGGGGAGAGAAAGACAGCAAGAAAGAGAGGGAGGGAGAGAGAAGAAGTAAAGAGAGAGAGACAGAAAGAGAGGGAGGGAGAGACAGAGAGAGAGAGAGAGAGAGAGAGAGAGAGAGAGAGGGAGAGAGAGAGAGAGAGAGAGAGGGAGAGAGAGAGAGAGGAGGCGAGACAGAGCGAGAGAGGGAGAGAGAGAGAGGGGGAGAGAGAGAGAGAGAGAGAGAGAGAGAGAGAGAGAGAGGGGAGGGGCAGAGGGGGGGGAGAGAACCACTAATAAATAAAGTTGTATAATTAAAGGGATATAAATGCTTATCATCGTAGTTGTATAATTAAAGGGTATAAATGCTTGTCATTGTAGTTGTATAATTAAAGGGTATAAATGCTTGTCATTGTAGTTGTGCTATTAAAGGGTATAAATGCTTGTCATTGTAGTTGTGCTATTAAAGGGTATAAATGCTTGTCACTGTAGTTGTACCGTATAAAGTACATCGTTTGACATTTAGTTACAGGTACATACATTTACCCCAGCTCATGCCTCAAATAGTCATTGTCTTACAAAGAGTCAACATGTACAAAAGTGTGCTTTAAAAAGGACCCAAACAGTCATTCAGATTCTAACTAAAAATGTTCCATTTAGAAATGCTCACACTTTGAGAAAATGCACTTTTTCTCTCATGTCAAACTACCAGGAAGTCTGAAAAGAAAGACTGAGTGGGCGGGGAGCTTGTAGGCTGAGTGGGCGGGGAGCCAGTAGGCTGAGTGGGCGGGGAGTTAGTAGGCTGAGTGAGCGGGGAGTTAATAGGCTGAGTGGGCGGGGAGTTAAATAGGCTGAGTGGGCGGGGAGTTAATAGGCTGAGTGGGCGGGGAGTTAATAGGCTGAGTGGGCGGGGAGCTAGTAGGCTGAGTGGGCGGGGAGCTAGTAGGCTGAGTGGGCGGGGAGCTAATAGGCTGAGTGGGCGTGGAGTTAGTAGGCTGAGTGAGCGGGGAGTTAATAGGCTGAGTGGGCGGGGAGTTAAATAGGCTGAGTCGGGCGGGAGTTAATAGGCTGAGTGGGCGGGGAGTTAATAGGCTGAGTGGGCGGGGAGCTAGTAGGCTGAGTGGGCGGGGGAGTAGGCTGAGTGGGCGGGGAGCTAATAGGCTGAGTGGCGTGGAGTTAGGCTGAGTGGGCGGGGAGTTAATAGGCTCGGAGTTAGTAGGCTAAGTAGGCTGAGTGGGCGGGGAGGGAGTTAGTTGAGTGGGCGGAGAGTTGAGGCTGAGTGGGAGGGAGTTAGTAGGCTGAGTGGGAGGGGAGTTAGTAGGCTGAGTGGGAGGGGAGTTAGTTGGCTGAGTGGGCGGGGAGTTAGTAGGCTGAGTGGGAGGTGGTTAGTAGGCTGAGTGGGCGGGGAGTTAGTAGGCTGAGTGGGAGGGAGTTAGTAGGCTGAGTGGGAGGGGAGTTAGTAGATTGAGTGGGAGGGGAGTTAGTAGGCTGAGTGGGCGGGAGTTAGTAGGCTGAGTGGGCGGGGAGTTAGTAGGCTGAGTGGGAGGGGAGTTAGTAGGCTGAGTGGGAGGGGAGTTAAATAGGCTGAGTGGGGGGGAGTTAGTAGGCTGAGTGGGCGGGAGTTAATAGGGGAGTTAGTAGGCTGAGTGGGCGGGGAGTTAGTAGGCTGAGTGGGCGGGGAGTTAGGCTGAGGCTGAGTGTAGGCTAAGGGCGGGAGTTAGTAGGCTGAGTGGGAGGAGTTGAGTGGGCGGAGAGGCTAGGCTGAGTGGGCGGGGAGTTGGGCTGAGTGGGAGTTAGTAGGCTGAGTGGGAGGGGAGTTAGTAGGCTGAGTGGGAGGTGGTTAGTAGGCTGAGTGGGAGGGGTTAGTTAGTGGGAGGAGTTAGTAGGCTGAGTAGTAGGCGGGGAGTTAGTAGGCTGAGCGGGGGGGAGGGGAGTTAGTAGGCTGAGTGGGCGGGGAGTTAGTAGGCTGAGTGGGTGGGAGTTAGTAGGCTGAGTGGGCGGGGAGTTAGTAGGCTGAGTGGGCGGGGAGTTAGTAGGCTGAGTGGGGGGGAGTTAGTAGGCTGAGTGGGAGGGAGTTAGTAGGCTGAGTGGGCGGGGAGTTAGTAGGCTGAGTGGGAGGGGAGTTAGTAGGCTGAGTGGGCGGGGAGTTAGTAGGCTGAGTGGGAGGGGAGTTAGTAGGCTGAGTGGGCGGGAGTTAATAGGCTGAGTGGGTGAGGAGTTAATAGGCTGAGTGGGGGGGAGTTAGTAGGCTGAGTGGGCGGGGAGTTAATAGGCTGAGTGGGTGAGGAGTTAATAGGCTGAGTGGGCGGGGAGTTAGTAGGCTGAGTGGGCGGGGAGTTAATAGGCTGAGTGGGTGAGGAGTTAATAGGCTGAGTGGGGGGAGTTAGTAGGCTGAGTGGGCGGGGAGTTAATAGGCTGAGTAGGAGGGGAGTTAGTAGGCTGAGTGGGCGGGGAGTTAGTAGGCTGAGTGGGAGGGGAGTTAGTAGGCTGAGTGGGCGGGGAGTTAGTAGGCTGAGTGGGAGGGGAGTTAGTAGGCTGAGTGGGAGGGGGGTTAGTAGGCTGAAGCCACAGACCGTCGATACCCATGTTTCTCAAAATTAAAAGCTGTCATCAATGCAAAGGGTGGCTATTTGACGAATCTCAAATATAAAATATATTTTGATTTGTTTAACACTTTATTGGTTACTACATGATTCCATATGTGTTATTTCATAGTTTTGATGTCTTCACTATTATTCTACAATGTAGAAAATAGTAAAAAATAAAGAGAAACCCTTGAATGAGGAGGTTTTCTAAAACTTTTGACCGGTAGTGTAAGTCACATTCCGCAAGCACAATTTATAGACTATAATGACATAATACAACGACATGTTGTTTAAATGTTCAGCGCTTTAATGTCCCTGAATCCCTATCAACCTAGTGTGTCGCAATATATTCCTTTCTTCGTAGGCTATAGCTGAAATGGCGTGTCGTCTGATTGTAATTCCAGGGCGTGGTCTCAGAGCAGAAAAGCAGAAAACTTGGCAGGTATATTCACAGTCATTTTCAACCTCTACTTGTCCCATTCTGTAATCCCCCGCGTTTTAAGATGAACACCAATCTATCATTCCTGTTCCTAAGAACTTTAATTAAGGCTTCATGCCACAATGACTACCACCCTTTGGAACTCACTTCTGTAAATCATTAAGTGCTTTGAAAGGCTGGTTATGGCACACATTAACTCTAGCATCCCAGACACTCTAGTACCACTCCAATTTGCATACTGCCCCAACAGATCCATAGATGGTTCAATCTCAATTGCTCTCCACACTGCACTCACCCACCTAGATAAGAGGAATACCTGATGTTCATTGACTACAGCTCAGCGTTCAACACCATTGTCCCCTCCAAGCTCATCACCAAGATTCGTACTCTGGGACTGAACATCTCCCTCTGCAGCTGGATCTTGGACTTCCTGACGTGCCGACCCCAGGTGGTAAGGGTAGGCAACATCACCTCCGTCACGCTGACCCTCAACAAAGGGGCCCCACAGGGTGTGTGCTTAGTTCACCCAAGACTGAGTGGCCGTGCACGACTCCAAGACCATCATCAGACTGGACCCTACACACTGGCAGGACCCTACAGGCAGTGTGAGGGGTCCTGTCAGTCTGTAGGGTCCTGTTAGTCTGTAGGGTCCTGTCAGTGTGTAGGGTCCTACATTTACATTACATTTAAGTCATTTAGCAGACGCTCTTATCCAGAGCGACTTACAAATTGGTGCATTCACCTTATGACATCCAGGGGAACAGTAGTGCATCTAAATCTTTTAAGGGGGGGGGGGGTGAGAGGGATTACTTTATCCTATCCTAGGTATTCCTTAACCTCTTCAGTCGACCCTCTACTTTTTTGAACATTCTGTTAAAAATCGCGCAACATTTCAGCGCCCTGCTACTCATGCCAGGAATATAGTATATGCATTTGCTTAGTCTGTGTGGATAGAAAACACTCAGACGTTTAAAAAACGGGTTAAATCACTGCTGTGGCTTTACCAGAACGGCATTTACATCGAAAAGCACAGGAAAAACTGATCACTGAAAATGGGGAAAATATATCCATGCGCTACTTGAACCCATTGATAAACGTGAAGCACAATTAATTGACTGAGGTTGCAGTACCTACAGCTTCCACAGGGTGTCTAGAGTCTTGTCATTTCCCTTCGAGTTTTTTCTTGGTCAAACACATACAGGACACCGTATCTAATCCGGTCTAGGACCGGATATTTTCGTTGAGTTTCTAGCCGGACATTTTTCCAGACGGACAGCTAATAATCTTTACATCGCCTCCTGATGAATTTTATCGCTTATTAACGTTTACTAATACCTAAAGTTGCATTACAAACGTATTTCGAAGTGTTTTGTGAAAGTTTATCGTCGACTTTTTGAATTTAAAAAAATTACGTTACGTTTTGAAACAATGTTTTTTTCGTTTATCACACAGTCTACATATAACGATATCTAGGCTTATATGGACCGATTTAATCGAAATAAAGACCCAAATAGTGTTTATGGGACATCTAGGAGTGCCAACAAAGAAGATGGTGAAAGGTAATGAATGTTTTCTATTTTATTGTGCGGTTTGTGTAACGCCGAAATGCTAATTATTTTGTTTACGTCCCTGTGGGTCTTTTGGGGTGTTGCATGCTATCAGATAATAGCTTCTCATGCTTTCGCCGAAAAGCATTTTAAAAATCTGACTTGTTGCCTGGATTCACAACGAGTGTAGCTTTAATTCGATACCCTGCATGTGTATTTTAATGAACTTTTGAGTTTTAACTAATACTATTAGCATTTAGCGTAGCGCATTTGCATTTCCAGAGCTCTAGTTGGGACGCAAGCGTCCCGGGTAGAAGCAACAGGTTAAAGAGGTGGGGTTTCAGGTGTCTCCGGAAGGTGGTGATTGACTCCGCTGTCCTGGCGTCGTGAGGGAGTTTGTTCCACCATTGGGGGGCCAGAGCAGCGAACAGTTTTGACTGGGCTGAGCGGGAACTGTACTTCCTCAGTGGTAGGGAGGCGAGCAGGCCAGAGGTGGATGAACGCAGTGCCCTTGTTTGGGTGTAGGGCCTGATCAGAGCCTGGAGGTACTGAGGTGCCGTTCCCCTCACAGCTCCGTAGGCAAGCACCATGGTCTTGTAGCGGATGCGAGCTTCAACTGGAAGCCAGTGGAGAGAGCGGAGGAGCGGGGTGACGTGAGAGAACTTGGGAAGGTTGAACACCAGACGGGCTGCGGCGTTCTGGATGAGTTGTAGGGGTTTAATGGCACAGGCAGGGAGCCCAGCCAACAGCGAGTTGCAGTAATCCAGACGGGAGATGACAAGTGCCTGGATTAGGACCTGCGCTGCTTCCTGTTTGAGGCAGGGTCGTACTCTGCGGATGTTGTAGAGCATGAACCTACAGGAACGGGCCACCGCCTTGATGTTAGTTGAGAACGACAGGGTGTTGTCCAGGATCACGCCAAGGTTCTTAGCGCTCTGGGAGGAGAACACAATGGAGTTGTCAACCGTGATGGCGAGATCATGGAACGGGCAGTCCTTCCCCGGGAGGAAGAGCAGCTCCGTCTTGCCGAGGTTCAGCTTGAGGTGGTGATCCGTCATCCACACTGATATGTCTGCCAGACATGCAGAGATGCGATTCGCCACCTGGTCATCAGAAGGGGGAAAGGAGAAGATTAATTGTGTGTCGTCTGCATAGCAATGATAGGAGAGACCATGTGAGGTTATGACAGAGCCAAGTGACTTGGTGTATAGCGAGAATAGGAGAGGGCCTAGAACAGAGCCCTGGGGGACACCAGTGGTGAGAGCACGTGGTGTGGAGACGGATTCTCGCCACGCCACCTGGTAGGAGCGACCTGTCAGGTAGGACGCAATCCAAGCGTGGGCCGCGCCGGAGATGCCCAACTCGGAGAGGGTGGAGAGGAGGATCTGATGGTTCACAGTATCGAAGGCAGCCGATAGGTCTAGAAGGATGAGAGCAGAGGAGAGAGAGTTAGCTTTAGCAGTGCGGAGCGCCTCCGTGATACAGAGAAGAGCAGTCTCAGTTGAATGACTAGTCTTGAAACCTGACTGATTTGGATCAAGAAGGTCATTCTGAGAGAGATAGCGGGAGAGCTGGCCAAGGACGGCACGTTCAAGAGTTTTGGAGAGAAAAGAAAGAAGGGATACTGGTCTGTAGTTGTTGACATCGGAGGGATCGAGTGTAGGTTTTTTCAGAAGGGTGCAACTCTCGCTCTCTTGAAGACGGAAGGGACGTAGCCAGCGGTCAGGGATGAGTTGATGAGCGAGGTGAGGTAAGGGAGAAGGTCTCCGGAAATGGTCTGGAGAAGAGAGGAGGGGATAGGGTCAAGCGGGCAGGTTGTTGGGCGGCCGGCCGTCACAAGACGCGAGATTTCATCTGGAGAGAGAGGGGAGAAAGAGGTCAGAGCACAGGGTAGGGCAGTGTGAGCAGAACCAGCGGTGTCGTTTGACTTAGCAAACGAGGATCGGATGTCGTCGACCTTCTTTTCAAAATGGTTGACGAAGTCATCTGCAGAGAGGGAGGAGGGGGGGGAGGGGGAGGAGGATTCAGGAGGGAGGAGAAGGTTGCAAAGAGCTTCCTAGGGTTAGAGGCAGATGCTTGGAATTTAGAGTGGTAGAAAGTGGCTTTAGCAGCAGAGAGAGAAGAGGAAAATGTAGAGAGGAGGGAATGAAAGGATGTCAGGTCCGCAGGGAGGCGAGTTTTCCTCCATTTCCGCTCGGCTGCCCGGAGCCCTGTTCTGTGAGCTCGCAATGAGTCGTCGAGCCACGGAGCGGGAGGGGAGGACCCGAGCCGGCCTGGAGGATAGGGGACATAGAGAGTCAAAGGATGCAGAAAGGGAGGAGAGGAGGGTTGAGGAGGCAGAATCAGGAGATAGGTTGGAGAAGGTTTGAGCAGAGGGAAGAGATGATAGGATGGAAGAGGAGAGAGTAGCGGGGGAGAGAGAGCGAAGGTTGGGACGGCGCGATACCATCCGAGTAAGGGCAGTGTGGGAAGTGTTGGATGAGAGCGAGAGGGAAAAGGATACAAGGTAGTGGTCAGAGACTTGGAGGGGAGTTGCAATGAGGTTAGTGGAAGAACAGCATCTAGTAAAGATGAGGTCGAGCGTATTTCCTGCCTTGTGAGTAGGGGGAAGGTGAGAGGGTGAGGTCAAAAGAGGAGAGGAGTGGAAAGAAGGAGGCAGAGAGGAATGAGTCAAAGGTAGACGTGGGGAGGTTAAAGTCGCCCAGAACTGTGAGAGGTGAGCCGTCCTCAGGAAAGGAGCTTATCAAGGCATCAAGCTCATTGATGAACTCTCCGAGGGAACCTGGAGGGCGATAAATGATAAGGATGTTAAGCTTGAAAGGGCTGGTAACTGTGACAGCATGGAATTCAAAGGAGGCGATAGACAGATGGGTAAGGGAGAAAGAGAGAATGACCACTTGGGAGAGATAAGGATCCGGTGCCACCACCCCGCTGACCAGAAGCTCTCGGGGTGTGCGAGAACACGTGGGCAGACGAAGAGAGAGCAGTAGGAGTAGCAGTGTTGTCTGTGGTGATCCATGTTTCCGTCAGTGCCAAGAAGTCGAGGGACTGGAGGGAGGCATAGGCTGAGATGAACTCTGCCTTGTTGGCCGCAGATCGGCAGTTCCAGAGGCTACCGGAGACCTGGAACTCCACGTGGGTCGTGCGCGCTGGGACCACCAGATTAGGGTGGCCGCGGCCACGCGGTGTGGAGCGTTTGTATGGTCTGTGCAGAGAGGAGAGAACAGGGATAGACAGACACATAGTTGACAGGCTACACAAGAGGCTACGCTAATGCAAAGGAGATTGGAATGACAAGTGGACTACACGTCTCGAGTGTTCAGAAAGTTAAGCTTACGTAGCAAGAATCTTATTGACTAAAATTATTAAAATGATACAGTACTGCTGAAGTAGGCTAGCTGGCAGAGGCTGCGTTGTTGACTATGTAGGCTAGCTGGCAGTGTCTGCGTTGTTGACACTACACTAATCAAGTCGTTCCGTTGAGTGTAATAGTTTCTACTGTGCTACTGTGCTGCTATTCGGGGCTAGCTGGCTAGCTAGCAGTGTTGATTACGTTACGTTGCGTTAAAAGAACGACAATAGCTGGCTAGCTAACCTAGGAAATCGCTCAAGACTACACAATTATCTTTGATACAAAGACGGCTATGTAGCTAGCTATGTAGCTAGCTACGATCAAACAAATCAAGCCGTTGTACTGTAATGAAATGAAATGAAAAATGTGATACTACCTGTGGAGCGAGCGAAATGCGACCGGATTGTTGAGTGCGGAAGTTCTGTTCGGTAGACGTTGGCTAGCTGTTGGCTAGCTAGCAGTGTCTCCTACGTTAAGGACGACAAATAGCTGGCTAGCTAACCTCGGTAAATTAAGATAATCACTCTAAAACTACACACTCTAAACTACACAATTATCTTGGATACGAAGACAGCAAAGACAACTATGTAGCTAGCTAACACTACACTAATCAAGTCGTTCAGTTGAGTGTAATAGTTGTGCTGCTAATCGGTAGACGGTGGACTAGCTAACGGTGGACGTTAGCTAGCTGGCTAGCTGCAGGGCAGTGTAGACTGCGTTAGGACGACGAAATACGATAATTACGCAATTATCTATGATACAAAGACGGCTATGTAGCTAGCTAAGAAGAAATTGCTAAGATTAGACAAATCAAACCGTTGTACTATAATGAAATGTAATGAAATGTAATACTACCTGCGGACTGAGTGCAGATGCGACCGCTCGCTCCAACCCGGAAGTAAGCACAGTCTGTAGGGTCCTGTTAGTCTGTAGGGTCCTGTTAGTCTGTAGGGTCCTGTCAGTGTGTAGGGTCCTGTCAGTGTGTAGAGTCCTGTCAGTGTGTAGGGTCCTGTCAGTCTGTAGGGTCCTGTCAGTCTGTAGGGTCCTGTCAGTCTTCTACAGGCCTCTACACACTGGCAGGACCCTATAGACCCTGTATATAGCTGCTGACCCTGTGTATAGCTGCTGACCCTGGAACAGACCCTGTATATCGCTATTGACCCTGTATATAGCTACTGACCCTGTATATAGCTACTGACCCTGTATATAGCTACTGACCCTGTATATAGCTGCTGACCCTGTATATAGCTATTGACCCTGTATATAGCTGCTGACCCTGTATATAGCTACTGACCCTGTATATAGCTATTGACCCTGTATATAGCTATTGACCCTGTATATAGCTACTGACCCTGTATATAGCTATTGACCCTGTATATAGCTGCTGACCCTGTATATAGCTGCTGACCCTGTATATAGCTACTGACCCTGTATATAGCTGCTGACCCTGTATATAGCTACTGACCCTGTATATAGCTGCTGACCCTGTATATAGCTACTGACCCTGTATATCGCTATTGACCCTGTATATAGCTACTGACCCTGTATATAGCTACTGACCCTGTATATAGCTGCTGACCCTGTATATAGCTATTGACCCTGTATATAGCTACTGACCCTGTATATAGCTACTGACCCTGTATATAGCTATTGACCCTGTATATAGCTGCTGACCCTGTATATAGCTACTGACCCTGTATATAGCTGCTGACCCTGTATATAGCTACTGACCCTGTATATAGCTGCTGACCCTGTATATAGCTACTGACCCTGTATATCGCTATTGACCCTGTATATAGCTACTGACCCTGTATATAGCTACTGACCCTGTATATAGCTGCTGACCCTGTATATAGCTACTGACCCTGTATATAGCTATTGACCCTGTATATAGCTACTGACCCGGTATATAGCTACTGACCCTGTATATAGCTATTGACCCTGTATATAGCTACTGACCCTGTATATAGCTACTGACCCTGGAACAGAACCTGTATATAGCTACTGACCTTGTATATAGCTACTGACCCTGTATATAGCTATTGACCCTGTATATAGCTGCTGACCCTGTATATAGCTACTGACCCTGTATATAGCTACTGACCCTGTATATAGCTATTGACCCTGTATATAGCTACTGACCCTGTATATAACTACTGACCCTGTATATAGCTATTGACCCTGTATATAGCTGCTGACCCTGTATATAGCTACTGACCCTGTATATAGCTACTGACCCTGTATATAGCTATTGACCCTGTATATAGCTACTGACCCTGTATATAGCTGCTGACCCTGGAACAGACCCTGTATATAGCTGCTGACCCTGTATATAGCTACTGACCTTGTATATAACTACTGACCCTGTATATAACTACTGACCCTGTATATAGCTATTGACCCTGTATATAGCTGCTGACCCTGTATATAGCTACTGACCCTGTATATAGCTACTGATCCTGTATATAGCTATTGACCCTGTATATAGCTACTGACCCTGTATATAGCTGCTGACCCTGGAACAGACCCTGTATATAGCTGCTGACCCTGTATATAGCTATTGACCCTGTATATAGCTGCTGACCCTGTATATAGCTACTGACCCTGTATATAGCTATTGACCCTGTATATAGCTACTGACCCTGTATATAGCTATTGACCCTGTATATAGCTGCTGACCCTGTATATAGCTGCTGACCCTGTATATAGCTACTGACCCTGTATATAGCTGCTGACCCTGTATATAGCTACTGACCCTGTATATAGCTGCTGACCCTGTATATAGCTACTGACCCTGTATATCGCTATTGACCCTGTATATAGCTACTGACCCTGTATATAGCTACTGACCCTGTATATAGCTGCTGACCCTGTATATAGCTATTGACCCTGTATATAGCTATTGACCCTGTATATAGCTACTGACCCTGTATATAGCTATTGACCCTGTATATAGCTGCTGACCCTGTATATAGCTGCTGACCCTGTATATAGCTACTGACCCTGTATATAGCTGCTGACCCTGTATATAGCTACTGACCCTGTATATAGCTGCTGACCCTGTATATAGCTACTGACCCTGTATATCGCTATTGACCCTGTATATAGCTACTGACCCTGTATATAGCTACTGACCCTGTATATAGCTGCTGACCCTGTATATAGCTACTGACCCTGTATATAGCTATTGACCCTGTATATAGCTACTGACCCTGTATATAGCTACTGACCCTGTATATAGCTATTGACCCTGTATATAGCTACTGACCCTGTATATAGCTACTGACCCTGGAACAGAACCTGTATATAGCTACTGACCTTGTATATAGCTACTGACCCTGTATATAGCTATTGACCCTGTATATAGCTGCTGACCCTGTATATAGCTACTGACCCTGTATATAGCTACTGACCCTGTATATAGCTATTGACCCTGTATATAGCTACTGACCCTGTATATAACTACTGACCCTGTATATAGCTATTGACCCTGTATATAGCTGCTGACCCTGTATATAGCTACTGACCCTGTATATAGCTATTGACCCTGTATATAGCTACTGACCCTGTATATAGCTGCTGACCCTGGAACAGACCCTGTATATAGCTGCTGACCCTGTATATAGCTACTGACCTTGTATATAACTACTGACCCTGTATATAACTACTGACCCTGTATATAGCTATTGACCCTGTATATAGCTGCTGACCCTGTATATAGCTACTGACCCTGTATATAGCTACTGACCCTGTATATAGCTATTGACCCTGTATATAGCTACTGACCCTGTATATAGCTGCTGACCCTGGAACAGACCCTGTATATAGCTGCTGACCCTGTATATAGCTATTGACCCTGTATATAGCTGCTGACCCTGTATATAGCTACTGACCCTGTATATAGCTATTGACCCTGTATATAGCTATTGACCCTGTATATAGCTACTGACCCTGTATATAGCTATTGACCCTGTATATAGCTGCTGACCCTGTATATAGCTGCTGACCCTGTATATAGCTACTGACCCTGTATATAGCTGCTGACCCTGTATATAGCTACTGACCCTGTATATAGCTGCTGACCCTGTATATAGCTACTGACCCTGTATATCGCTATTGACCCTGTATATAGCTACTGACCCTGTATATAGCTACTGACCCTGTATATAGCTGCTGACCCTGTATATAGCTATTGACCCTGTATATAGCTATTGACCCTGTATATAGCTACTGACCCTGTATATAGCTATTGACCCTGTATATAGCTGCTGACCCTGTATATAGCTGCTGACCCTGTATATAGCTACTGACCCTGTATATAGCTGCTGACCCTGTATATAGCTACTGACCCTGTATATAGCTGCTGACCCTGTATATAGCTACTGACCCTGTATATCGCTATTGACCCTGTATATAGCTACTGACCCTGTATATAGCTACTGACCCTGTATATAGCTGCTGACCCTGTATATAGCTACTGACCCTGTATATAGCTATTGACCCTGTATATAGCTACTGACCCGGTATATAGCTACTGACCCTGTATATAGCTATTGACCCTGTATATAGCTACTGACCCTGTATATAGCTACTGACCCTGGAACAGAACCTGTATATAGCTACTGACCTTGTATATAGCTACTGACCCTGTATATAGCTATTGACCCTGTATATAGCTGCTGACCCTGTATATAGCTACTGACCCTGTATATAGCTACTGACCCTGTATATAGCTATTGACCCTGTATATAGCTACTGACCCTGTATATAACTACTGACCCTGTATATAGCTATTGACCCTGTATATAGCTGCTGACCCTGTATATAGCTACTGACCCTGTATATAGCTATTGACCCTGTATATAGCTACTGACCCTGTATATAGCTGCTGACCCTGGAACAGACCCTGTATATAGCTGCTGACCCTGTATATAGCTACTGACCTTGTATATAACTACTGACCCTGTATATAACTACTGACCCTGTATATAGCTATTGACCCTGTATATAGCTGCTGACCCTGTATATAGCTACTGACCCTGTATATAGCTACTGACCCTGTATATAGCTATTGACCCTGTATATAGCTACTGACCCTGTATATAGCTGCTGACCCTGGAACAGACCCTGTATATAGCTGCTGACCTTGTATATAGCTACTGACCTTGTATATAGCTACTGACCCTGTATATAGCTATTGACCCTGTATATAGCTACTGACCCTGTATATAGCTATTGACCCTGTATATCGCTATTGACCCTGTATATAGCTACTGACCCTGTATATAGCTACTGACCCTGAATATAGCTACTGACCCTGTATATCGCTATTGACCCTGTATATAACTACTGACCCTGTATATAGCTGCTGACCATGTATATAGCTACTGACCCTGTATATAGCTATTGACCCTGTATATAGCTACTGACCCTGTATATAGCTACTGACCCTGTATATAGCTACTGACCCTGTATATAGCTGCTGACCCTGTATATAGCTGCTGACCCTGTATATAGCTACTGACCCTGTATATAACTACTGACCCTGTATATAGCTGCTGACCCTGTATATAACTACTGACCCTGTATATAGCTACTGACCCTGTATATAGCTGCTGACCCGGTATATAGCTACTGACCCTGTATATAGCTGCTGACCCTGTATATAACTGCTGACCCTGTATATAGCTACTGACCCTGTATATAGCTGCTGACCCTGTATATAGCTACTGACCGTGTATATAGCTGCTGACCCTGTATATAGCTACTGACCCTGTATATAGCTACTGACCCTGTATATAGCTACTGACCCTGGAACAGAACCTGTATATAGCTACTGACCTTGTATATAGCTACTGACCCTGTATATAGCTACTGACCCTGTATATAGCTGCTGACCCTGTATATAGCTACTGACCCTGTATATCGCTATTGACCCTGTATATAGCTACTGACCCTGTATATAGCTACTGACCCTGTATATAGCTGCTGACCCTGTATATAGCTACTGACCCTGTATATAGCTATTGACCCTGTATATAGCTACTGACCCGGTATATAGCTACTGACCCTGTATATAGCTATTGACCCTGTATATAGCTACTGACCATGTATATAGCTATTGACCCTGTATATAGCTACTGACCCTGTATATAGCTACTGACCCTGGAACAGAACCTGTATATAGCTACTGACCCTGTATATAGCTGCTGACCCTGTATATAGCTGCTGACCCTGTATATAGCTACTGACCCTGTATATAACTACTGACCCTGTATATAGCTACTGACCCTGTATATAGCTGCTGACCCGGTATATAGCTACTGACCCTGTATATAGCTGCTGACCCTGTATATAACTGCTGACCCTGTATATAGCTACTGACCCTGTATATAGCTACTGACCCTGTATATAGCTACTGACCCTGTATATAGCTGCTGACCCTGTATATAGCTATTGACCCTGTATATAGCTGCTGACCCTGTATATAGCTATTGACCCTGTATATAGCTATTGACCCTGTATATAGCTACTGACCCTGTATATAGCTATTGACCCTGTATATAGCTGCTGACCCTGTATATAGCTGCTGACCCTGTATATAGCTACTGACCCTGTATATAGCTACTGACCCTGTATATAGCTGACCCTGTATATAGCTACTGACCCTGTATATAGCTGCTGACCCTGTATATAGCTACTGACCCTGTATATAGCTACTGACCCTGTATATAGCTACTGACCCTGTATATAGCTACTGACCCTGTATATAGCTGCTGACCCTGTATATAGCTATTGACCCTGTATATAGCTACTGACCCTGTATATAGCTATTGACCCTGTATATAGCTGCTGACCCTGTATATAGCTGCTGACCCTGTATATAGCTACTGACCCTGTATATAGCTGCTGACCCTGTATATAGCTACTGACCCTGTATATAGCTGCTGACCCTGTATATAGCTACTGACCCTGTATATCGCTATTGACCCTGTATATAGCTACTGACCCTGTATATAGCTACTGACCCTGTATATAGCTGCTGACCCTGTATATAGCTACTGACCCTGTATATAGCTATTGACCCTGTATATAGCTACTGACCCGGTATATAGCTACTGACCCTGTATATAGCTATTGACCCTGTATATAGCTACTGACCCTGTATATAGCTACTGACCCTGGAACAGAACCTGTATATAGCTACTGACCTTGTATATAGCTACTGACCCTGTATATAGCTATTGACCCTGTATATAGCTGCTGACCCTGTATATAGCTACTGACCCTGTATATAGCTACTGACCCTGTATATAGCTATTGACCCTGTATATAGCTACTGACCCTGTATATAACTACTGACCCTGTATATAGCTATTGACCCTGTATATAGCTGCTGACCCTGTATATAGCTACTGACCCTGTATATAGCTACTGACCCTGTATATAGCTATTGACCCTGTATATAGCTACTGACCCTGTATATAGCTGCTGACCCTGGAACAGACCCTGTATATAGCTGCTGACCCTGTATATAGCTACTGACCTTGTATATAACTACTGACCCTGTATATAACTACTGACCCTGTATATAGCTATTGACCCTGTATATAGCTGCTGACCCTGTATATAGCTACTGACCCTGTATATAGCTACTGACCCTGTATATAGCTATTGACCCTGTATATAGCTACTGACCCTGTATATAGCTGCTGACCCTGGAACAGACCCTGTATATAGCTGCTCACCCTGTATATAGCTACTGACCTTGTATATAGCTACTGACCCTGTATATAGCTATTGACCCTGTATATAGCTACTGACCCTGTATATAGCTATTGACCCTGTATATAGCTATTGACCCTGTATATAGCTACTGACCCTGTATATAGCTACTGACCCTGTAATATAGCTACTGACCCTGTATATAGCTGCTGACCCTATTGACCCTGTATATAACTACTGACCCTGTATATAGCTGCTGACCCTGTATATAGCTACTGACCCTGTATATAGCTATTGACCCTGTACCCTGTATATAGCTACTGACCCTGTATATAGCTATTGACCCTGTATATAGCTACTGACCCTGTATATAGCTGCTGACCCTGGAACAGACCCTGTATATAACTGCTGACCCTGTATATAGCTACTGACCCTGTATATAGCTATTGACCCTGTATATAGCTGCTGACCCTGTATATAGCTACTGACCCTGTATATAGCTACTGACCCTGTATATAGCTATTGACCCTGTATATAGCTACTGACCCTGTATATAGCTACTGACCCTGTATATAGCTATTGACCCTGTATATAGCTGCTGACCCTGTATATAGCTACTGACCCTGTATATAGCTACTGACCCTGTATATAGCTATTGACCCTGTATATAGCTGACCCTGTATATAGCTACTGACCCTGTATATAGCTGCTGACCCTGGAACAGACCCTGTATATAGCTGCTGACCCTGTATATAGCTACTGACCTTGTATATAACTACTGACCCTGTATATAACTACTGACCCTGTATATAGCTATTGACCCTGTATATAGCTGCTGACCCTGTATATAGCTACTGACCCTGTATATAGCTACTGACCCTGTATATAGCTGCTGACCCTGTATATATTGACCCTGTATATAGCTACTGACCCTGTATATAGCTGCTGACCCTGGAACAGACCCTGTATATAGCTGCTGACCTTGTATATAGCTACTGACCTTGTATATAGCTACTGACCCTGTATATAGCTATTGACCCTGTATATAGCTACTGACCCTGTATATAGCTATTGACCCTGTATATAGCTATTGACCCTGTATATAGCTACTGACCCTGTATATAGCTACTGACCCTGAATATAGCTACTGACCCTGTATAGCTCTGACCCTGTATATGACCCTGTATATAACTACTGACCCTGTATATAGCTGCTGACCATGTATATAGCTACTGACCCTGTATATAGCTATTGACCCTGTATATAGCTACTGACCCTGTATATAGCTACTGACCCTGTATATAGCTACTGACCCTGTATATAGCTGCTGACCCTGTATATAGCTGCTGACCCTGTATATAGCTACTGACCCTGTATATAACTACTGACCCTGTATATAGCTGCTGACCCTGTATATAACTACTGACCCTGTATATAGCTACTGACCCTGTATATAGCTGCTGACCCGGTATATAGCTACTGACCCTGTATATAGCTGCTGACCCTGTATATAACTGCTGACCCTGTATATAGCTACTGACCCTGTATATAGCTGCTGACCCTGTATATAGCTACTGACCGTGTATATAGCTGCTGACCCTGTATATAGCTACTGACCCTGTATATAGCTACTGACCCTGTATATAGCTACTGACCCTGGAACAGAACCTGTATATAGCTACTGACCCTGTATATAGCTACTGACCCTGTATATAGCTGCTGACCCTGTATATAGCTACTGACCCTGTATATCGCTATTGACCCTGTATATAGCTACTGACCCTGTATATAGCTACTGACCCTGTATATAGCTGCTGACCCTGTATATAGCTACTGACCCTGTATATAGCTATTGACCCTGTATATAGCTACTGACCCGGTATATAGCTACTGACCCTGTATATAGCTATTGACCCTGTATATAGCTACTGACCATGTATATAGCTATTGACCCTGTATATAGCTACTGACCCTGTATATAGCTACTGACCCTGGAACAGAACCTGTATATAGCTACTGACCCTGTATATAGCTGCTGACCCTGTATATAGCTGCTGACCCTGTATATAGCTACTGACCCTGTATATAACTACTGACCCTGTATATAGCTACTGACCCTGTATATAGCTGCTGACCCGGTATATAGCTACTGACCCTGTATATAGCTGCTGACCCTGTATATAACTGCTGACCCTGTATATAGCTACTGACCCTGTATATAGCTACTGACCCTGTATATAGCTATTGACCCTGTATATAGCTACTGACCCTGTATATAGCTACTGACCCTGTATATAGCTATTGACCCTGTATATAGCTGCTGACCCTGTATATAGCTGCTGACCCTGTATATAGCTACTGACCCTGTATATAGCTACTGACCCTGAATATAGCTACTGACCCTGTATATCGCTATTGACCCTGTATATAACTACTGACCCTGTATATAGCTGCTGACCATGTATATAGCTACTGACCCTGTATATAGCTATTGACCCTGTATATAGCTACTGACCCTGTATATAGCTACTGACCCTGTATATAGCTACTGACCCTGTATATAGCTGCTGACCCTGTATATAGCTGCTGACCCTGTATATAGCTACTGACCCTGTATATAACTACTGACCCTGTATATAGCTGCTGACCCTGTATATAACTACTGACCCTGTATATAGCTACTGACCCTGTATATAGCTGCTGACCCGGTATATAGCTACTGACCCTGTATATAGCTGCTGACCCTGTATATAACTGCTGACCCTGTATATAGCTACTGACCCTGTATATAGCTGCTGACCCTGTATATAGCTACTGACCGTGTATATAGCTGCTGACCCTGTATATAGCTACTGACCCTGTATATAGCTACTGACCCTGGAACAGAACCTGTATATAGCTACTGACCTTGTATATAGCTACTGACCCTGTATATAGCTACTGACCCTGTATATAGCTGCTGACCCTGTATATAGCTACTGACCCTGTATATCGCTATTGACCCTGTATATAGCTACTGACCCTGTATATAGCTACTGACCCTGTATATAGCTACTGACCCTGTATATAGCTACTGACCCTGTATATAGCTGCTGACCCTGTATATAGCTACTGACCCTGTATATAGCTATTGACCCGGTATATAGCTACTGACCCGGTATATAGCTACTGACCCTGTATATAGCTATTGACCCTGTATATAGCTACTGACCCTGTATATAGCTATTGACCCTGTATATAGCTACTGACCCTGTATATAGCTACTGACCCTGGAACAGAACCTGTATATAGCTACTGACCCTGTATATAGCTGCTGACCCTGTATATAGCTGCTGACCCTGTATATAGCTACTGACCCTGTATATAACTACTGACCCTGTATATAGCTGCTGACCCTGTATATAACTACTGACCCTGTATATAGCTACTGACCCTGTATATAGCTGCTGACCCGGTATATAGCTACTGACCCTGTATATAGCTGCTGACCCTGTATATAACTGCTGACCCTGTATATAGCTACTGACCCTGTATATAGCTGCTGACCCTGTATATAGCTACTGACCGTGTATATAGCTGCTGACCCTGTATATAGCTACTGACCCTGTATATAGCTACTGACCCTGTATATAGCTACTGACCCTGGAACAGAACCTGTATATAGCTACTGACCTTGTATATAGCTACTGACCCTGTATATAGCTACTGGCCCTGTATATAGCTGCTGACCCTGTATATAGCTACTGACCCTGTATATCGCTATTGACCCTGTATATAGCTACTGACCCTGTATATAGCTACTGACCCTGTATATAGCTGCTGACCCTGTATATAGCTACTGACCCTGTATATAGCTATTGACCCTGTATATAGCTACTGACCCGGTATATAGCTACTGACCCTGTATATAGCTATTGACCCTGTATATAGCTACTGACCCTGTATATAGCTATTGACCCTGTATATAGCTACTGACCCTGTATATAGCTACTGACCCTGGAACAGAACCTGTATATAGCTACTGACCTTGTATATAACTGCTGACCCTGTATATAGCTGCTGACCCTGTATATAGCTATTGACCCTGTATATAGGTGCTGACCCTGTATATAGCTACTGACCCTGTATATAGCTACTGACCCTGTATATAGCTATTGACCCTGTAGCTACTGACCCTGTATATAACTACTGACCCTGTATATAGCTATTGACCCTGTATATAGCTGCTGACCCTGTATATAGCTACTGACCCTGTATATAGCTACTGACCCTGTATATAGCTATTGACCCTGTATATAGCTACTGACCCTGTATATAGCTGCTGACCCTGGAACAGACCCTGTATATAGCTGCTGACCCTGTATATAGCTACTGACCTTGTATATAACTACTGACCCTGTATATAACTACTGACCCTGTATATAGCTATTGACCCTGTATATAGCTGCTGAACCTGTATATAGCTACTGACCCTGTATATAGCTACTGACCCTGTATATAGCTATTGACCCTGTATATAGCTACTGACCCTGTATATAGCTGCTGACCCTGGAACAGACCCTGTATATAGCTGCTGACCTTGTATATAGCTACTGACCTTGTATATAGCTACTGACCCTGTATATAGCTATTGACCCTGTATATAGCTACTGACCCTGTATATAGCTATTGACCCTGTATATCGCTATTGACCCTGTATATAGCTGCTGACCCTGTATATAGCTGCTGACCCTGTATATAGCTACTGACCCTGTATATAGCTACTGACCCTGAATATAGCTACTGACCCTGTATATCGCTATTGACCTTGTATATAACTACTGACCCTGTATATAGCTGCTGACCATGTATATAGCTACTGACCCTGTATATAGCTATTGACCCTGTATATAGCTACTGACCCTGTATATAGCTACTGACCCTGTATATAGCTACTGACCCTGTATATAGCTGCTGACCCTGTATATAGCTGCTGACCCTGTATATAGCTACTGACCCTGTATATAACTACTGACCCTGTATATAGCTGCTGACCCTGTATATAACTACTGACCCTGTATATAGCTACTGACCCTGTATATAGCTGCTGACCCGGTATATAGCTACTGACCCTGTATATAGCTGCTGACCCTGTATATAACTGCTGACCCTGTATATAGCTACTGACCCTGTATATAGCTGCTGACCCTGTATATAGCTACTGACCCTGTATATAGCTGCTGACCCTGTATATAGCTACTGACCCTGTATATAGCTACTGACCCTGTATATAGCTACTGACCCTGGAACATAACCTGTATATAGCTACTGACCTTGTATATAGCTACTGACCCTGTATATAGCTATTGACCCTGTATATAGCTGCTGACCCTGTATATAGCTACTGACCCTGTATATAGCTACTGACCCTGTATATAGCTATTGACCCTGTATATGGCTACTGACCCTGTATATAGTTGCTGACCCTGGAACAGACCCTGTATATAGCTGCTGACCCTGTATATAGCTACTGACCTTGTATATAACTACTGACCTTGTATATAACTACTGACCCTGTATATAGCTGCTGACCCTGTATATAGCTACTGACCCTGTATATAGCTGCTGACCCTGTATATAGCTACTGACCCTGTATATAGCTACTGACCCTGGAACATAACCTGTATATAGCTACTGACCTTGTATATAGCTACTGACCCTGTATATAGCTATTGACCCTGTATATAGCTGCTGACCCTGTATATAGCTACTGACCCTGTATATAGCTACTGACCCTGTATATAGCTATTGACCCTGTATATGGCTACTGACCCTGTATATAGTTGCTGACCCTGGAACAGACCCTGTATATAGCTGCTGACCCTGTATATAGCTACTGACCTTGTATATAACTACTGACCTTGTATATAACTACTGACCCTGTATATAACTACTGACCCTGTATATAGCTACTGACCTTGTATATAACTACTGACCCTGTATATAACTACTGACCTTGTATATAGCTACTGACCTTGTATATAACTACTGACCCTGTATATAACTACTGACCCTGTATATAGCTACTGACCCTGGGACTGACCTTGTATATAGCTACTGACCCTGTATATAGCTACTGACCCTGTATATAACTACTGACCCTGTATATAGCTGCTGACCCTGTATATAACTACTGACCCTGTATATAGCTACAGACCCTGTATATAGCTACTGACCTTGTATATAGCTACTGACCCTGTATATAGCTGCTGACCCTGTATATAGCTACTGACCCTGGAACAGACCCTGTATATAGCTACTGACCCTGGAACATACCCTGTATATAGCTACTGACCCTGTATATAGCTACTGACCTTGTATATAGATACTGACCCTGTATATAGCTACTGACCCTGTATATAGCTACTGACCCTGTATATAGCTACTGACCCTGGAACAGACCCTGTATATAGCTACTGACCCTGTATATAGCTACTGACCCTGGAACAGACCCTGTATATAGCTACTGGCTTGGTCGCCCCTGAACAGGCAGTTAACCCACTGTTCCTAGGCCGTCATTGAAAATAAGAATTTGTTCTTAACTGACTTGCCTAGTTAAATAAAAGTAAAATTAAATAAAAAATATAGCCGCTGACCCTGGAACAGACCCTGTATATAGCTGCTGACCCTGTATATAGCTGCTGACCCTGTATATAGCTGCTGACCCTGTATATAGCTACTGACCCTGTATATAGCTGCTGACCCTGGAACAGAACCTGTATATAGCTACTGACCTTGTATATAGCTACTGACCTTGTATATACAGTTGAAGTCGGAAGTTTACATACACTTAGGTTGAAATCATTAAAACTCATTTTTCAACCACTCCACCAATATATTGTTAACAAACTATAGTTTTGGCAAGTCGGTTAGGACATCTACTTTGCATGACACAAGTAATTTTTCCAACAATTGTTTACAAACAGATTATTTCACTTATAATTCACTGTATCACAATTCAAGTGGATTAGACATTTACATATACTAAGTTGACTGTGCCTTTAAACAGCTTGGAAAATTCCAGAAAAAAGTGGTCTTGGCTTTAGAAGCTTCTGATAGGCTAATTGACATCATTTGAGTCAATTGGAGGTGTACCTGTGGATGTATTTCAAGACCTACCTTTAAACTCAGTGCCTCTTTGCTTGAAATCATGGGAAAATCAAAAGATGTCAGCCAAGCCCTCAGAAAAAAATTGTAGACCTCCACAAGTCGGGTTCTTGCTTGGGAGCAATTTCCAAATGCCTAAAGGTACTACGTTCATCTGTACAAACAATAGTACCCAAGTATAAACACCATGAGACCACGCAGCCGTCATACCGCTCAGGAAGGATACGCGTTCTGTCTCCTAGAGATGAACGTACTTTAGTGCGAAAAGTGCTAATCAATCCCAGAACAACAGCAAAGGACCTTGTGAAGATGCTGGAGGAAACAGGTACAAAGTATCTATATCCACAATAAAAACGTGTCCGATATCGACAAAACCTGAAAGGCTGCTCAGCAAGGAAGAAGCTACTGTTCCAAAACCACCATAAAAAATCCAGACAACGGTTTGCAACTGCACATGGGGACAAAGATCATACTTTTTGGAGAAATGTCCTCTGTTTTGAATTTATTTTTAAACTGTTTGGCCATAAAGCCATTGTTATGTTTGGAGGAAAAAGGGGGAGGCTTGCATGCCGAAGAACACCATCCCAACCGTGAAGCACGTGAGTGGCAGCATCATGTTGTGGGGGTGCTTTGCTGCAGGAGAGACTGGTGCACTTCACAAAGTAGATGGCATCATGAGAAGGAAAATGATATGGATATATTGAAGCAACATCTCAAGACATCAATCAGGAAGGTAAAGCTTGGTCTCAAATGGGTCTTCCAAATGGACAACTACCCCAAGCATACTTCTAAAGTTGTGGCAAAATGGCTTAAGGACAACAAAGTCAAGGTATTGGAGTGGCCATCACAAAGCCCTGACCTCATCCTATAGGAAAACTGTGGGCAGAACTGAAAAAGTGTGTGAGCAAGGAGGCCTACAAACCTGACTCAGTTACACCAGCTCTGTCAGGAGGAATGGGCCAAAATTCACCCAACTTATTGTGGGGAGCTTGTGGAAGACTACCCAAAATGTTTGACCCAAGTTAAACAATTTAAAGGCAATGCTACCAAATACTAATTGAGTGTATGTAAAGTTCTGAACCACTGGGAATGTGGTGTCCACAGTAAGACAAATTGTCTATAAATGGAGAAAGTTCAGCACTGTTGCTACTCTCCCTAGAGGTGGCCTTCCTGCAAAGGTGACTGCAAGAGCACAGCGCAGAATGCCTCAATGAGGTTAAGAAGAATCCTAGAGTGTCAGCTAAAGACTTACAGAAATCTCTGGAACAAAGATTTCTAACATCTTTGTTGCCAAGTCTACGATACGTAAAATACAAAACAAGAATGGTGTTCATGGGAGGAAGAAGCCACTGCTGTCCAAAAAAAACATTGCTGCACATCTGACGTTTGCAAAAGTGCACCTTGATGTTCCACAGGGCTACTGGCAATATATTCTGTGGACAGATGAAACTACAGTTGAGTTGTTTGGAAAGAACACACAACACTATGTGTGGAGAAAAAAAGGTACACCACACCAACATCAAAACCTCATCTCAACGGTACAGTATGGTGGAGGAAGCATCATGGTTTGGGTCTGCTTTGCTGCCTCAGTGCCTGCACAGCTTGCTATCATAGATGTAAAAATGAATTCCCAACTATATCAAGAGATTTTGCAGGAGAATGTTACGCTATCTGTCTGCCAATTGAAGCTTAACAGAAGTTGATTGAAGCAACAGGGCAACGACCCAAAACACAGAAGTAAATCAACAACAGAATGGCTTCAACAGAAGAAAATACGCCTCCTGGAGTGGCCCAGTCAGAGTCCTGACCTCAACACGATTGAGATGCTGTGGTATGACCTCAAGAGAGCAGTTCACACCAGACATCCCAAGAATATTGCTGAACTGGGGCCGGCAAGGTAGCCTAGTGGTTAGAGCATTGGACTAGTAACCGAAAGATGGAATCCCTGAGGTGACAAGGTAAAAATGTGTAGTTCTGCTCCTGAACAAAGCAGTTAACCCACTGTTCCTAGGCTGTCCTTGAAAATAAGAATTTGTTCTTAAATAACTTGCCTAGTTAAATAAAGGTAAAAAAAAAACATTTTTTGTAAAAAAAAAATCCTTCTGATCCGCAACTACAGAACAAGTTTGGTGTAGGTTATAGCTGCCAAAGGAGGGTCAACCAGTTATTAAATCCAAGGGTTCACATACTTTTCCCACCCTGCACTGTGAATGTTTACACGGTGTGTTCAATAAAGACATGAAAACGCATGATTGTTGTGACCTAGATGAAGGTCTGATTAAATTTTATGCCAAATTTATGCAGGAATCCAGGTACTTCCAAAGGGTTCACATACTTTGCAGAAATCCAGGTATTTCCAAAGGGTTCACATACTTTGCAGAAATCCAGGTATTTCCAAAGGGTTCACATACTTTGCTGAAATCCAGGTATTTCCAAAGGGTTCACATACTTTATGCAGAAATCCAGGTATTTCCAAAGGGTTCACATACTTTATGCAGAAATCCAGGTATTTCCAAAGGGTTCACATACAGTACTTTATGCAGAAATCCAGGTATTTCCAAAGGGTTCACATACAGTACTTTATGCAGAAATCCAGGTATTTCCAAAGGGTTCACATACTTTATGCAGAAATCCAGGTATTTCCAAAGGGTTCACATACTTTGCAGAAATCCAGGTATTTCCAAAGGGTTCACATACTTTCCCACTGTATCTACCTCCAGTATCCCTGCACATTGTAAATATGGTACTGGAACTGACCATGTGTTTATAGCTCAATTACTTTATATATTTTTAAATATACATCTCTGTTGATGTCACGTACATTCTGGAGACAGACAGACAGACAGACAGACAGACAGACAGACAGACAGACAGACAGACACAGACAGACAGACAGACAGACAGACAGACAGACAGACAGACACAGAGAGTCAGACAGACAGACAGACAGACAGACAGACAGACAGACAGACAGACAGACAGACAGACAGACAGACAGACAGACAGACAGACAGACAGACAGACAGACAGACAGACAGACACAGACAGAGTCAGACAGACAGACAGACAGACACACACAGAGAGTCAGACAGACAGACAGACAGACACACACACACACAGAGAGTCAGACAGATAGACAGAGAGACAGAGAGACAGAGAGAGAGAGAGAGAGAGACTGACACAGAACCGCAGTTAGACAGATAGTGAAAAGGGAGTGAGATTATTATTTCATGAGGCTGTATCGTCCATCTTGTCTGCCTCCCCACCATGTCAACACTGTTCTCTCTGTGTGTGTCCTTACATGGCTGGAAACCTCCACTTCTGTTAGTCTGTCAGACCTCGCTGTCTGCACTGTCTTAGACTGAGATGAAAGATGACAAAATACTACAGTAACCTCTGACTCCCTCAGGATGTATATCTGTGTGGAATAGCAGTACACTATAGTCTCCTACCTCTTTCTGGTGGTATGTGATGGCCAGTCTGAATCTAGTCAGGTCGTAGGCTATCCAGAAGGCCAAAGTTAGTTACTTTAAAGAGCAGTTCTCTCTCTGTAGGTCTAACCACAAGAAGTTTCAGAAAACGGTTAAAGACCTGGAGAATAAACCCTCCTCCTCATAGCTGCTCATGTCCCTTAATGGTGATGTTGTGGTATTTACTGACAAGAAGCACATGGCTGAGCTCTTTAAAACTTCTTAGGGCTAGGTCCCTTTTTTCTCCACTTCCTGTCTGAATGACATGCCCAAATAAACTGCCTATAGCTCAGGCCCTGAAGCCAGGATATACATATAGTTGGTACCATTGGAAATAAAACACTTTAAAGTTTGTGGAAATGTTAAAGTAATGTTGGAGACTATAACACAATAGATATGGTAGGAGAAAATCCAAAGAAATCCTCTTAGAAATGCAAGAGATAGGTCATATTTGACTGCCTTGCCTGGTTCACCAATTACTTTGCAGACAGAGTTCAGTGTGTCAAATCGGAGGGCATGTTGTCCGGTCCTCTGGCAGTCTCTATGGGGGTGCCACAGGGTTCAACTCTCGGGCAGACTCTTTTCTCTGTATATATCAATGATGTTGCTCTTGCTGCGGGCGATTCCCTGATCCACCTCTACGCAGACGACACCATTCTATATACTTCCGACCCGTCCTTGGACACTGTGCTATCTAACCTCCAAACAAGCTTCAATGCCATACAATACTCCTTCCGTGGCCTCCAACTGCTCTTAAACGCTAGTAAAACCAAATGCATGCTTTTTAACCATTCGCTGCCTGCACCCGCACGCCCGACTAGCATCACCACCCTGGATGGCTCCGACCTTGAATATGTGGACATCTATAAGTACCTAGGTGTCTGGCTAGACTGTAAACTCTCCTTCCAGACTCATATCAAACATCTCCAATCGAAAATCAAATCTAGAGTCGGCTTTCTATTCCGCAACAAAGCCTCCTTCACTCACGCCGCCAAACTTACCCTAGTAAAACTGACTATCCTACCGATCCTCGACTTCGGCGATGTCATCTACAAAATTGCTTCCAACACTCTACTCAGCAAACTGGATGCAGTTTATCACAGTGCCATCCGTTTTGTCACTAAATCACCTTATTCCACCCACCACTGCGACCTGTATGCTCTAGTCGGCTGGCCCTCGCTACATATTCGTCGCCAGACCCACTGGCTCCAGGTCATCTACAAGTCCATGCTAGGTAAAGCTCCGCCTTATCTCAGTTCACTGGTCACGATGGCAACACCCACCCGTAACACGCGCTCCAACAGGTGTATCTCACTGATCATCCCTAAAGCCAACACCTCATTTGGCCGCCTTTCGTTCCAGTTCTCTGCTGCCTGTGACTGGAACAAATTGCAAAAATCGCTGAAGTTGGAGACTTTTATCTCCCTCACCAACTTCAAACATCTGCTATCTGAGCAGCTAACCGATCGCTGCCGCTGTACATAGTCTATCGGTAAATAGCCCACCCATTTTTACCTACCTCATCCCCATACTGTTTTTATTTTATTTTATGCTCTTTTGCACACCAATATCTCTACCTGTACATGACCATCTGATCATTTATCACTCCAGTGTTAATCTGCAAAATTGTAATTATTCGCCTACCTCCTCATGCCTTTTGCACACAATGTATATAGACTCTCCTTTTTTCTACTGTATTATTGACTTGTTAATTGTTTACTCCATGTGTAACTCTGTGTTGTCTGTTCACACTGCTATGCTTTATCTTGGCCAGGTCGCAGTTGCAAATGAGAACTTGTTCTCAACTAGCCTACCTGGTTAAATAAAGGTGTTCTCAACTAGCCTACCTGGTTAAATAAAGGTGTTCTCAACTAGCCTACCTGGTTAAATAAAGGTGAAAAAAATTCAAAAAAAAAATAAAAATCTAAAAAATAATAAAAAAATATTGAAAATTAGCTCCCAGGATGCAATTCCTAGGGCTTCCACAGGGTTTCAGCAGTTCAAGGTTTTCAGGCTTGTAACTTCCAAAACGAATTAGAAATAATAGTTTTATTAGAAGGACACAGTCTTAGAAATTGGTGTTTGGGTGCGCCATGAAGACATTACGCACCTACTAAAATTGGTTTCCTATTGAACATACTTCTTTCTGAAACAAATATTATAGTTTGATTACATTTTAGGATATCTGAGGAGTAAATAGAAATGTATTTTAACTTGTTGAAACAAAGTTTAGGGGTAGATTTTCGCATTCCTTTCTCTGCAAGTTGAAAATGACTTCTTGGGATATAAAGAATATTTTTTTTTCTAACAAAACGAAACTACATGTTATAGCTGGGACCCTTTGGATGAGAAATCAGAGGAAGATTTTCAAAAAGTAAGTCAATATTCAATCTTTATATGTGAATGTATGAAACCTGTGCCGGTGGAAAAATATTTTGACGTGGGGCGCCGTCCTCAAACAATCGCATGGCATGTTTTAGCTGTAATAGCTACTGTAAATCGGACAGTGCAGTTAGACTAACAAGAATTTAAGCTTTCAGCAAATATAACACACTTATATGTACCTAAATGTTTAAAGTCCATAATATTTATGATTATTTATTTGAATTGCACGCCCTCCAGTTTCACCGATCCTTAATTAATCACCACTTCTATAAGTCAAGATTCCTATTTGACTATTTGACTCAGTCACACCTCATTCCTGTCCAGCACTTCCTTTTCTCCCAGCACTTCCTCTTCTCCCAGCACTTCCTCTTCTCCAAGCACTTCCTCTTCTCCCAGCACTTCCTCTTCTCCCAGCACTTCTTCTTCTCCCAGCACTTCCTCTTCTCCCAGCACTTCCTCTTCTCCCAGCCCTTCTAATCCGACTAGCCCTGCTGCTCCTCCCACTTTTTCCACCTGCCCCGCTACAAAGTTTCTCACTGAGTCTGAGGTGCTAAAGGAGTTCCTTGATTTAAAGGGGAGATGATCCTAACTGTTATAGGCCAATGTATATCTTGTCCTGTTTATCAAAAGTGTTGGAAAAAAACTTGTCACTAATCAACTGACTGGCTTTCTTGATGTCTATAGTATTCTCTCTGGTATGTACTCAGGTTAGGGATGTGTCACTGTAACCTTAAAGGTTCTAAATTATGTCACCACTCTGCTCTAAGCAATGCTGCTTATTTTTATTGACTTGGTCAAAGCTTTTGATACGGTAGACCATTCCATTCTTGTGGGCCGGCTAAGGAGTATTGGTGTCTCTGAGGGGCCTTTGGTCTGGTTTGTTAACTACCTCTGTCAAAGAGTGCAGTGTATGAAGTCAGAACATCTGCTGTCTCAGCCACTGCCAGTCACCAAGGGAATACCCCAAGGCTTGATCCTAGGCCACAAACTCTTCTCAATTTACATCAACAACATACAGTGCCTTCAGAAAGCATTCAGAGCCCTTGACTTTTTCCACATTTTGTTACGTTACAACTGTATTCTAAAATGAATTAAATAGTTTTCCCCCCCTCATTAATCTACACACAATACCCCACAATTTTTTTATTTTTATTTATTTCACCTTTATTTAACCAGGTAAGCAAGTTGAGAACAAGTTCTCATTTACAATTGCGACCTGGCCAAGATAAAGCAAAGCAGTTCGACACATACAACGACACAGAGTTACACATGGAGTAAAACAAACATACTGTCAATAATACAGTATAAACAAGTCTATATACAATGTGAGCAAATTAGGTGAGAAGGGAGGTAAAGGCAAAAAGGCCATGGTGGCAAAGTAAATACAATATAGCAAGTAAAACACTGGAATGGTAGTTTTGCAATGGAAGAATGTGCAAAGTAGAAATAAAAATAATGGGGTGCAAAGGAGCAAAATAAATAAATAAATTAAATACAGTTGGGAAAGAGGTAGTTGTTTGGGCTAAATTATAGGTGGGCTATGTACAGGTGCAGTAATCTGTAAGATGCTCTGACAGTTGGTGCTTAAAGCTAGTGAGGGAGATAAGTGTTTCCAATTTAAGAGATTTTTGTAGTTCGTTCCAGTCATTGGCAGCAGAGAACTGGAAGGAGAGGCGGCCAAAGAAAGAATTGGTTTTGGGGTGACTAGAGATATACCTGCTGGAGCGTGTGCTACAGGTGGGAGATGCTATGGTGACCAGCGAGCTGAGATAAGGGGGACTTTACCTAGCAGGGTCTTGTAGATGACATGGAGCCAGTGGGTTTGGCGACGAGTATGAAGCGAGGGCCAGCCAACGAGAGCGTACAGGTCGCAATGGTGGGTAGTATATGGGGCTTTGGTGACAAAACGGATTGCACTGTGATAGACTGCATCCAATTTGTTGAGTAGGGTATTGGAGGCTATTTTGTAAATGACATCGCCGAAGTCGAGGATTGGTAGGATGGTCAATTTTACAAGGGTATGTTTGGCAGCATGAGTGAAGGATGCTTTGTTGCGAAATAGGAAGCCAATTCTAGATTTAACTTTGGATTGGAGATGTTTGATATGGGTCTGGAAGGAGAGTTTACAGTCTAACCAGACACCTAAGTATTTGTAGTTGTCCACGTATTCTAAGTCAGAGCCGTCCAGAGTAGTGATGTTGGACAGGCGGGTAGGTGCAGGTAGCGATCGGTTGAAGAGCATGCATTTAGTTTTACTTGTATTTAAGAGCAATTGGAGGCCACGGAAGGAGAGTTGTATGGCATTGAAGCTTGCTTGGAGGGTTGTTAACACAGTGTCCAAAGAAGGGCGGAAGTATACAGAATGGTGTCGTCTGCGTAGAGGTGGATCAGAGACTCACCAGCAGCAAGAGCGACCTCATTGATGTATACAGAGAAGAGAGTCGGTCCAAGAATTGAACCCTGTGGCACCCCCATAGAGACTGCCAGAGGTCCGGACAGCAGACCCTCCGATTTGACACACTGAACTCTATCAGAGAAGTAGTTGGTGAACCAGGCGAGGCAATCATTTGAGAAACCAAGGCTGTCGAGTCTGCCGATGAGGATGTGGTGGTTGACAGAGTCGAAAGCCTTGGCCAGATCAATGAATACGGCTGCACAGTAATGTTTCTTATCGATGGCGGTTAAGATATCGTTTAGGACCTTGAGCGTGGCTGAGGTGCACCCATGACCAGCTCTGAAACCAGATTGCATAGCAGAGAAGGTATGGTGAGATTCGAAATGGTTGGTAATCTGTTTGTTTACTTGGCTTTCGAAGACCTTAGAAAGGCATGGTAGGATAGATATAGGTCTGTAGCAGTTTGGGTCAAGAGTGTGTCCCCCATCTTTGGGAATCTCAGATGACACGAAAGAGAGGTTGAACAGGCTAGTAATAGGTGTGGCAACAATTTCGGCAGATAATTTTAGAAAGAAAGGGTCCAGATTGTCTAGCCCGGCTGATTTGTAGGGGTCCAGATTTTTCAGCTCTTTCAGAACTTCAGCTGAATGGATTTGGGAGAAGGAGAAATGGGGAAGGCTTGGGCGAGTTGCTGTTGGGGGTGCAGTGCTGTTGACCGGGGTAGGAGTTGCCAGGTGGAAAGCATGGCCAGCCGTAGAAAAATGCTTATTGAAATTCTCAATTATGGTGGATTTATCAGTGGTGACAGTGTTTCCTATCTTCAGTGCAGTGGGCAGCTGGGAGGAGGTGTTCTTATTCTCCATGGACTTTACAGTGTCCCAGAACTTTTTAGAGTTAGTGTTGCAGGAAGCAAATTTCTGCTTGAAAAAGCTAGCCTTGGCTTTTCTAACTGCCTGTGTATAACGGTTTCTAGCTTCCCTGAACAGCTGCATATCACGGGGGCTGTTCGATGCTAATGCAGAACGCCATAGGATGTTTTTGTGTTGGTTAACCTCTTAAGTCGACCCTCTACTTTTTTGAACATTCTGTTAAAAATCGCGCAACATTTCAGCGCCCTGCTACTCATGCCAGGAATATAGTATATGCATTTGCTTAGTCTGTGTGGATAGAAAACACTCAGACGTTTAAAAAACTGGTTAAATCACTGCTGTGGCTTTACCAGAACGGCATTTACATCGAAAAGCACAGGAAAAACTGATCACTGAAAATGGGAAAATATATCCATGCGCTACTTGAACCCATTGATAAAGGTGAACCACAATTAATTGACTGAGGTTGCAGTACCTACAGCTTCCACACGGTGTCTAGAGTCTTGTCATTTCCCTTCGAGTTTTTTCTTGGTCAAACACATGCAGGGCACCGTATTTCCTTAGGTCTAGGACCGGATATTTTCGTTGAGTTTCTAGCCGGACATTTTTCCAGACGGACAGCTAATGATCTTTACATCGCCTCCTGATGAATTTTATCGCTTATTAACGTTTACTAATACCTAAAGTTGCATTACAAACGTATTTCGAAGTGTTTTGTGAAAGTTTATCGTCGACTTTTTGAATTTTAAAAAATGACGTTACGTTTTGAAACAATGTTTTTTTCGTTTATCACACAGTCTACATATAACGATATCTAGGCTTTATATGGACCGATTTAATCGAAATAAAGACCCAAATAGTGTTTATGGGACATCTAGGAGTGCCAACAAAGAAGATGGTGAAAGGTAATGAATGTTTTCTATTTTATTGTGCGGTTTGTGTAACGCCGAAATGCTAATTATTTTGTTTACGTCCCCTGTGGGTCTTTTGGGGTGTTGCATGCTATCAGATAATAGCTTCTCATGCTTTCGCCGAAAAGCATTTTAAAAATCTGACTTGTTGCCTGGATTCACAACGAGTGTAGCTTTAATTCGATACCCTGCATGTGTATTTTAATGAACTTTTGAGTTTTAACTAATACTATTAGCATTTAGCGTAGCGCATTTGCATTTCCAGAGCTCTAGTTGGGACGCAAGCGTCCCGAGTAGAAGCAACAGGTTAAGGGCAGTCAGGTCTGGGGAGAACCAAGGGCTATATCTGTTCCTGGTTCTAATTTTCTTGAATGGGGCATGTTTATTTAAGATTGTTAGGAAGGCATTTTTAAAAAATATCCAGGCATCCTCTACTGACGGGATGAGATCAATATCCTTCCAGGACACCCCGGCCTGGTCGATTAGAAAGGCCTGCTCGCTGAAGTGTTTCAGGGAGCGTTTTACAGTGATGAGTGGAGGTTGTTTGACCGCTGACCCATTACGGATGCAGGCAATGAGGCAGTGATCGCTGAGATCTTGGTTGAAGACAGCAGAGGTGTATTTAGAGGGGAAGTTGGTTAGGATGATATCTATGAGGGTGCCCGTGTTTAAGGCTTTGGGGGGGTACCTGGTAGGTTCATTGATAATTTGTGTGAGATTGAGGGCATCAAGTTTAGATTGTAGGATGGCTGGGGTGTTAAGCATGTTCCAGTTTAGGTCGCCTAGCAGCACGAGCTCTGAAGATAGATGGGGGCAATCAGTTCACATATGGTGTCCAGAGCACAGCTGGGGGCAGAGGGTGGTCTATAGCAGGCGGCAACGGTGAGAGACTTGTTTTTAGAGAGGTGGATTTTTAAAAGTAGAAGTTCAAATAGTTTGGGTACAGACCTGGATAGTAGGACAGAACTCTGCAGGCTATCTTTGCAGTAGATTGCAACACCGCCCCTTTGGCAGTTCTATCTTGTCTGAAAATGTTGTAGTTTGGAATTAAAATTTCTGAATTTTTGGTGGTCTTCCTAAGCCAGGATTCAGACACAGCTAGAACATCCGGGTTGGCAGAGTGTGCTAAAGCAGTGAAAAGAACAAACTTAGGGAGGAGGCTTCTAATGTTAACATGCATGAAACCAAGGCTATTACGGTTACAGAAGTCATCAAAAGAGAGCGCCTGGGGAATAGGAGTGGAGCTAGGCACTGCAGGGCCTGGATTCACCTCTACATCGCCAGAGGAACATAGGAGGAGAAGAATAAGGGTACGGCTAAAAGCAATAAGAATTGGTCGTCTAGAACGTCTGGAACAGAGAGTAAAAGGAGGTTTCTGGGGGCGATAAAATAGCATCAAGGTATAATGTACAGACAAAGGTATGGTAGGATGTGAATACAGTGGAGGTAAACCTAGGTATTGAGTGATGAAGAGAGAGATATTGTCTCTAGAAACATCATTGAAACCAGGAGATGTCATTGCATGTGTGGGTGGTGGAACTAATAAGTTGGATAAGGTATAGTGAGCAGGACTAGAGGCTCTACAGTGAAATAAGCCAATAAACACTAACCAGAACAGCAATGGACAAGACATATTGACATTAAGGAGAGGCATCCTTAGTCGAGTGATCAAAAGGGTCCAGGGAGTGGAGAGGTTGGTTTGGGGGTCACGGCGATTTAGACAGCTAGCCAGGACATCGGTAGCAAGCTAGCATAGGATGGAGGTCTGTTGTTAGCCACCTCTTGCATTCCGTCAGTAGATTAGTGGAGTTCCGTGTTGTAGAGGGGATTAGTCCAAATCACACAACAACAAAAATAAATGACAAAGCAAAAACAAGTTTAAATATTTTCTTTGCTAATTTATAATATAAACCCCCCCGGGAAATATCACATTTACATAAGTATTCAGACCCTTTATTCAGTACTTTGTTGAAGCACCTTTGGCAGCGATTACAGTCTTGAGTCTTCTTGGGTCTGACGCTACAAGCTTAACACACCTGTATTTGGGGATTTTCTCCCATTCTACTCTGCAGATCCTCTCAAGCTCTGTCAGGTTGGATGGGGAGTGTCGCTGTACAGCTATTTTCAGTTCTCTCCAGAGATGTTCGATCGAGTTCAAGTCCGGGCTCTCAGAGTCGTTTAGGTGCCTTTTGTCAAACTCCAAGTGGGCTGTCATGTGCCTCTTACTGAGGAGTGGCTTCCGTCTGACCACTCTTCATAAAGGCCTTATTAGTGGAGTGCTACAGAGATAGTTCTCCCATCTCCCCAGAGGAACTCTGGAGCTCTGTCAGAGTGCCCTTCTCCCCCGATTGCTCAGTTTGGCTCGGAACTCTACGGACAATTTCTTCCACCTGTCAACTGTGGGACCTTATGGGGTATTGTGTGTAGATGAACTAAATAACTGTTAGCTTCATCCAGTTTAGAATAAGGCTGTAACACAACAACATTTGGAAAAAGTCAAGAATGATGAATATTTTCCAAATGCACTGTATGCTCAGGCAGTAGGAAGCTCTCTCATCCATTTAATCTATATGCAGATGATGCAATCTTATACTCAGCTGGCTCCTCCCCAGATTTTGTGTTATTCGCTCTACAACAAATCTTTCTTAGTGTCCAACAAGCTTTCTCTGCCCTTAACCTTGTTCTGCAAACCTCCAAAACAAAGGTAATGTGGTTCGGTAAGAATGCCCTGGCCGCCCCTTTGGTGTGATTACTACTGCTGAGAGTTTAGCGCTTGACGTACATCTTTTACATCACTTCCTGTTGAATGCGGAACGAGGAAGAGCTTGGTTTTGTTTGTTTGAAAAGTTTGTTGCTTGAAAGTGTATTGGAAAGTTCTTGGTTTGGATCCTGCGATGCAGTTGCTGGTACTGCTTGCATCAGTTCCTGGGACAGGTTGTCTCTTTCCAGTGATCCTAACAGACCAAGGATGGGTCTGAGGAGCTATTTGGTGTCACAGCTAGCCTAGCTGCATATCAAGCTAGCAGGATTTCCTTGAACGCAGCTCGGGACGCGGTTAGCCATTGTGGCTGGGACTGTGGATTGTCCTGGGTTTGTGGCTGTCTAGACCCCTGCTGTTTGTTGTTTTCGATCTTTGCTGTAACCTGCCCTGTCTGGAACTGCGAGGAGTAACAGCGTAACCTACAATGCTAGCTACCATGACGAAGACCAAAGCCGGTGGGAGAACCGTTGAGTACCGTTGAGACACAGTGGTGTCACACATGAAGGATCTTTTAAACAAACAAAAAGACACCTACTAGCAGTTGTTAGTACAACAAGAAAATAGCTTCAAGTGTTTTGTCCAAATACTGAATGGACGACCTGACCAGAGAGGTCGAGGACCTGAAGAACAGTTTGCAGTTCTCCTAGGGTCAGCTCGATGAGTTGAAACAGGAGAACAGCAAGATGACAGCAATCTGTAAGTCATTGAGAGAGGACATTAGTTCTGTGTGTGCATCCATGATAACAATGACAGATAAATCAGACTATCTCAAGGGACCATCAAGGCAGAACAACATGGTTGTGGACAGAACTACAGAATCTCCACATGAGACCTGAATGGAGTCTGAGGACAAAGGGAGGGAAATGATCTCTGAGAAATTGAAGACAGACCACAGGAAGATTGAGGTGGAGCGCGCCCACAGGACTGGAAAACCCACCACCGGCCCAGGTGACAGGCCAATAGTGGTCAAGTTCCTGACATTCAAGGACAAGGTAGCTGTTCTGGAAAGAGCAAAGAACTTGAGAGGAACGTATATCTTCCTCAACAAAAACTATCCTGAAGCTGTGCACCAGAAGAGGATATAACTGATCCCAGCCATGAAAGCTGCCAGAGCGCATCTGGTCTGATGCGATTAATGAGAAGCATCCAGACGCTGCACTTGATGAGTTTATGAAATTGCTTCTTCCAATTCTTGATGAACATGCACCTGTTATTAAGAAACTGACTTTTAGAACTGTTAAGGCTCCATGGATCGATGAGGAATTGAAAAACTGTATGGTGGGGCGAAAGGAGTGGCTAATAAGTCTGGCTGCACATCTGACTGGCTGACTTACTGCAAATTGAGAAATCATGTGACCAAACTCAACAAAAAGAAGAAGAAACTGTATTATGAAGCCAAGAGCAATTAAGTAAATAATGATGGAAAAAACGTTGGAGTAATTTAACCCTCCTGCTGTGTTCCGATTTACAAGTTTTCTCTCTGAAAAATGTAGTTAATTTAATCTGATTGTCATCAGGTTCCATGAGTTTGTCCATACAGGGCATCTGAACACACAGAATAAATGTTGATGATTTCTATAAAATTGTGTGTGTTTTATTTAACTTTTTTGTACACATGTGGTGTATATGTGGGTCAAAAATGACCGGGTCTGTCACACCCTGATCTTAGAGATCCTTTTTCTGTCTCTATTTTGGTTTGGTCAGGGCGTGAGTTGGGGTGGGCATTCTTTGTTTTGTGTTTCTATGATTTTCTATTTCTATGTTTTGGCCGGGTATGGTTCTCAATCAGGGACAGCTGTCTATCGTTGTCTCTTATTGGGAACCATACTTAGGTACCCTTTTTCCCACCTGTGTTTGTGGGAAGTTAACATTGTTTGATGGCACAGAGCCTTATAAGCTTCACGGTTTGTTTTGTATTGTTTATTGTTTCGTCGGCGTCATTTCTTAAATAAAGTAAAATATACGCTCACCACGCTGCACCTTGGTCCTCATCTTACAACAGCCGTGACAGGGTCATTAGAAATGAAATGGTGAGACTACAATTAGTGTATAACATTGAGTTCAGGCACATGCCCATTCATCAGATGGGCACCACACTCCCCTTCTTGGCTTCCATGGCAACCTTTCCCCAATAGAATCTTTCCCCCATGGGAACCACACCTGTTGGCAATGTCACAAACAATCGCAACATTGTTTCAATAATATATATATATATCTTTTCTCGCAGCTCTGGTATATAAAGCTTTTTTGAGGCCTTGCTCACAATTCATTCTGTGGCAGCACAATGACCAAAATATATACTGTATGTGAGGCTCTTGATCATATCTTTGACCATGACACTGGTGAGGAGGAGAGAGTCCTTGCTAAACTTTGACACAAAGTAGTCTGTGATAAATATCACAATATATTTCATATGAGTATTTGTTTTAGTCAAAATAATCCATACATTGTGCTTTTTTCTACTCAAAAACTAGTTGTATGAGCTCAGGTCAACGAGGTCTACAGGCCATAAATAGCAAATAGAAGTTCAAAACTTGTAATGTTCACAAGAACTTAAGTTGATAAAAAGATCTAACACAACATTAGGTGATAATATATGTATTATTATGGATTTATAACCAGCTATAATGGGGCGGTCATTTTGGACCGGGAACACAGAATGAATTCACATCAAACGAACACAACAGGAGGGTTAAATTAAATTATGGGCAGAAAGACAAGTTCAACTCCATCTTTCATCAAATCAGATGGCTTATTCATCACAAAACCATTTGATGTTTCCAATTATTTTATTTTATTGGCAAAGTGGGCAGGACATGACAATAACAGAGTGAGCAATGGTTTATATGCATAAAAAAAATGTAAGAAAAGCAAAAAGTGGAAGTTTGAATTTTGTAAAGTTAATGTGGGAGAGTTGGAAACAAATATTGTTATCGATCAATAATGACAAACCTCCTGGCATTGGCAACTTAGATGGAAAGCTACTGAGGATGAGAGCTGCATACTTTAATTATAATCTGAACCTAGAGGAAATTATTTGTCCTCAGGTCTGGAAGGAGCCAAAGTATTTCTGCTACCCAAGAGTGGTAAAACAACCTTTACTGGTCCTAACAGCAGACCTATCAGCTTGCTGCCAGCTCTTAGCAAACCGTTGGAAAACATTGTTAAAAAAAAAATCTTTTTTATTTATTTCACCTTTATTTAACCAGGTAGGCTAGTTGAGAACAAGTTCTCATTTGCAACTGCGACCTGGCCAAGATAAAGCATAGCAGTGTGAACAGACAACACAGAGTTACACATGGAGTAAACAATTAACAAGTCAATAACACAGTAGAAAAAGAGTCTATATACATTGTGTGCAAAAGGCATGAGGAGGTAGGCGAATAATAAAACTTTTGCAGATTAACACTGAAGTGATAAATGATCAGATGGTCATGTACAGGTAGAGATATTGGTGTGCAAAAGGGCAGAAAAGTAAATAAATAAAAACAGTATGGGGATGAGGTAGGTAAAAATGGGTGGGCTATTTACCGATAGACTATGTACAGCTGCAGCGATCGGTTAGTTGCTCAGATAGCAGATGTTTGAAGTTGGTGAGGGAGATAAAAGTCTCCAACTTCAGCGATTTTTGCAATTCGTTCCAGTCACAGGCAGCAGAGAACTGGAACAAAAGGCGGCCAAATGAGGTGTTGGCTTTAGGGATGATCACTGAGATACACCTGTTGGAGCGAGTGCTACGGGTGGGTGTTGCCATCGTGTCCAGTGAACTGAGATAAGGCAGAGCTTTACCTAGCATGGACATGTAGATGACCTGGAGCCAGTGGGTCTGGCGACGAATATGTAGCGAGGGCCAGCCGACTACAGCATACAGGTCGCAGTGGTGGGTGGTATAAGGTGCTTTAGTGACAAAACGGATGGCACTGTGATAAACTGCATCCAGTTTGCTGAGTAGAGTGTTGGAAGCAATTTTGTAGATGACATCGCCGAAGTCGAGGATCGGTAGGATAGTCAGTTTTACTAGGGTAAGTTTGGCGGCGTGAGTGAAGGAGGCTTTGTTGCGGAATAGAAAGCCGACTCTAGATTTGATTTTCGATTGGAGATGTTTGATATGAGTCTGGAAGGAGAGTTTACAGTCTAGCCAGACACCAGGTACTTATAGATGTCCACATATTCAAGGTCGGAACCATCCATACAATGCTATTTCTCTGTAAATAAATTAACAACAGACTTTCAGCATGCTAATAGAGAATGGCACTCAACATGTACTGCACTGACACAAATGGCTGATGATTGGTTGAAGAAATTGATAATAACAATATTGTGGGAGCTGTACTGTTATAATTCAGTGAAGCCTTTGATATTATTGACCATAACCTGCTGTTGAAAAAACATGTGTTGTGGCTTTTCAACCTCTGCCATATTGTGGATTCAGAGCTATCTATCTAATAAAACTCAAAGGGGTTTCTTTAAATGGAAGCTTCTCTGTTAACATGTAAAGTGTGGTGTACCACAGGGAAGCTCTTTAGGCCCTCTACTCTTTTCTATTGTTTACCAATGACCTGCCGCTGGCATTAAACAAAGCATGTGTGTCCATGTATACTGATGATTCAACCATATACCCATCAGCAACCACAGCCAATGAAGTCACTGAAACCCTTATGTAGTGTTGTGGTCTCTCTCTTTATGTAGTGCTGTGGTCTCTCTCTTTATGTAGTGTTGTGGTCTCTCTCTTTATGTAATGTTGTGGTCTCTCTCTTTATGTAGTGTTGTGGTCTCTCTCTTTAGGTAATGCTGTGGTCTCTCTCTTTAGGTAGTGCTGTGGTCTCTCTCTTTAGGTAGTGCTGTGGTCTCTCTCTTTAGGTAGTGTTGTGGTCTCTTTCTTTGTGTAGTTTTGTGGTCTCTCACTTTATGTAGTGTTGTGGTCTCTCACTTTATGTAGTGTTGTGGTCTCTCACTTTATGTAGTGTTGTGGTCTCTCTCTTTATGTAGTGTTGTGGTCTCTCTCTTTATGTAGTGTTGTGGTCTCTCTCTTTATGTAGTGCTGTGGTCTCTCTCTTTATGTAGTGCTGTGGTCTCTCTCTTTATGTAGTGTTGTGGTCTCTTTATGTAGTTGTGTGGTCTCTATTTATGTAATTTTGTGGTGTATCTCTTGTCGTGATTTATTAGCGTAGTACTGTAGTGTATTTGTGTAGTACTGTAGTGTGGTAGTGTAGTACTATAGTAGTGTAGTACTGTAGTAGTGTAGTGCTATGTAGTACTGTAGTAGTGTAGTATTGTACTGTAGCAGGGTGGTGTAGTAGTGTTGCAATGTAGTAGAGTGTAGTACTCTAGTAGTGTAGTATTGTACTGTAGCAGGGTGGTGTAGTAGTGTTGCAATGTAGTAGAGTGTAGTACTCTAGTAGTGTAGTATTGTACTGTAGCAGGGTGGTGTAGTAGTGTTGTAATGTAGTAGAGTGTAGTACTCTAGTAGTGTAGTAGTAGTGTATATATACACTGAACAAAAATATAAACGCAACACGCAAAAATGTCAACGATGTTACTGAGTTACAGTTGGTATATGGAAATGAGTCAATTGAAATAAATTCAGTAGGCCCTAATCTATGGATTTCACATGACTGGGCAGGGGCTCAGCCATGGGTGGGCCTGGAAGGGCATAGGCCCACCAACGGGGGAGCCAGGCCCAGCCAATCAGAATGAGTTTTTCCCCACAAAAGGGCTTCATTACAGACAGAAATAATCCTCAATTCCATCAACTGTCCGGGTGGATGGTCTCAGACGATCTCGCAGGTAAAGAAGCTGGATGTGGAGGTCCTGTACTGGCGTGGTTATACGTGGTGTGTGGTTGTGAGGCCAGTTGGACATACTGCCAAATTCTCTAAAATGACGGCTTATGGTTGAGAAATTAACCTTCAGTTCTCTGGCAACAGCTGTGGTATACATTCCTGCAGTCAGCATTGCCGATTGCACGCTCCCTCAAAACTTGAGACATCTGTGGAATTGTGTTGCGTGACAAAACTGCCTTTTAATTGTCCCAAGCACAAGGTGCACCTGTGTCTTGATCATGCTGTTTAATCAGCTTTTGGATATACCACACCTGTCAGGTGGATGGATTATCTTGGCAAATCACAAATTCTCACCAACAGCGATGTAAAGAAATGTGTGCACAAAATTTGAGAGAAATAAGGTTTTTGTGAGTAATGACAATCTCTGGTATCTTTGATTTCAGCTCATGAAACCAACACTTTACATGTTGCTTTATATTTTTGTTCAGTGTATTGTAAACTCCTACCTCCTTCCAGTGCTATTTAACAGTTTGAGTCTAGCAGGTAGTTGTGTAGTAGTGTAGTAGTGTAGTAGTGTGTATAGTGTAAACTCCTACCTCCTTCCAGTGCTATTTAACAGTTTGAGTCTAGCAGGTAGTTGTGTGTACTGTGTAGTGTAGTTGTGTGTAGTGTAGTAGTGTGTAGTGTAGTAGTGTGTAGTGTAGTAGTGTGTATAGTATAAACTCCTACCTTCTTCCAGTGCTATTTAACAGACAGTTTGAGTCTAGCCAGGTAGTAGTGTGTAGTGTAGTAGTGTGTAGTGTAGTAGTGTAGTAGTGTGTAGTGTAGTAGTGTAGTAGTGTGTAGTGTAGTAGTGTAGTAGTGTGTAGTGTAGTAGTGTAGTAGTGTAGTAGTGTAGTAGTGTAGTAGTGTAGTAGTGTAGTAGTGTGTAGTGTAGTAGTGTGTAGTGTAGTAGTGTGTAGTGTAGTAGTGTAGTGTAGTAGTGTAGTAGTGTAGTAGTGTAGTAGTGTGTAGTGTAGTAGTGTAGTAGTGTGTAGTGTAGTAGTGTAGTAGTGTGTAGTGTAGTAGTGTGTAGTGTAGTAGTGTAGTAGTGTAGTAGTGTGTAGTGTAGTAGTGTAGTAGTGTAGTAGTGTAGTAGTGTGTAGTGTAGTAGTGTGTAGTGTAGTAGTGTAGTAGTGTGTAGTGTAGTAGTGTAGTAGTAGTGTAGTAGTGTAGTAGTGTAGTATGTGTGTGTGTAGTGTAGTAGTGTGTAGTGTAGTAGTGTAGTAGTGTAGTAGTGTAGTAGTGTAGTAGTGTAGTAGTGTGTAGTGTAGTAGTGTAGTAGTGTAGTAGTGTGTAGTGTAGTAGTGTAGTAGTGTAGTAGTGTAGTAGTGTAGTAGTGTAGTAGTGTAGTAGTGTGTAGTGTGTAGTGTAGTAGTGTAGTAGTGTAGTAGTGTAGTAGTGTGTAGTGTAGTAGTGTGTAGTGTAGTAGTGTAGTAGTGTGTAGTGTAGTAGTGTAGTAGTGTGTAGTGTAGTACTGTGTAGTGTAGTAGTGTAGTAGTGTGTAGTGTAGTAGTGTGTAGTGTAGTAGTGTGTAGTGTAGTAGTGTGTAGTGTAGTAGTGTAGTAGTGTGTAGTGTAGTAGTGTAGTAGTGTGTAGTGTAGTACTGTGTAGTGTAGTAGTGTAGTAGTGTAGTAGTGTGTAGTGTAGTAGTGTGTAGTGTAGTAGTGTGTAGTATAATAGTGTAGTAGTGTAGTAGTGTAGTAGTGTGTAGTGTAGTAGTGTGTAGTGTAGTACTGTGTAGTGTAGTAGTGTGTATAGTATAACCTCCTACCTCTTTCTGGTGGTATTTAATAGCCAGTTTGAGTCTAGCCAGGTCGTTGTTTCCCTCCTCCTCCAGCAGGTTGACGTCGTCTCTGTAGTTCAGGATCATCTCCAGCTCTCTGGAGCTCCTGGTCTGATCCAGAAGGTCTTTAGCAAACTGCTTACACTGTTGGGATAACTCCTCATACTCCGACTTAAACTCATTCTCCACCTGGGGTAAAGGGAGTGCAGAGTATATTCATTCATTCATTCATTCAATGAAAAAACCCAGGGCCCATCAAAGATCATCATAAGATTAGCGTGGAGTGGAAGAGATCTTAATTTACTCAACCAACGAACCACCTGGCGAGCCAGCCTATCAGCCAGCCTTCTTCTTCTTCTTCTTCTATGAGGTTTAACGGTGGTTGGCTTCCAATTTGTTGTATTACCGCCACCTACTAGACCGGAGTACAACTCCCTTACACTTCATAGATAAAATGTAATAAATAAATACCTTACCATCTAACACTACACTTTCAAAATGATATAACATGAACAACCCCGTTACTCCACTAACTAAATGTATTTATTCCTCATGTCATTATCCCATTTAACACATCCTGTAACTCTTCTGATGTCAAGGCAAAATACCCCTCTGCAGCTGCCACCTCAATTGTCTGCATCTTCAGTTCCATCCCTGCAGTACTCTTGATAACCATTGCTATAAATGATAAAAATCCAATCTTACTAAATCTTACATATCACTTTTTGGCCTATCCCTCTGTACTGGTACATATCTACTACTCATCTCAGGATCCCTCCCCCTTGACCCATCTTCCTCTACTTTCTTCACTGCCTCAGCATATGACAACTCCTGGTCTACTCTAACCCTGGAAACCTCAACCTGCATCTCTCTCGCACGGGACATGTCTGATCCCCAGCTCCATGGGCACCCCTACAATTAACACATTCCATTACTTTCCCCAATTAACACATTCCATTACTTTCCCCAATTAACACATTCCATTACTTTCCCCAATTAACACATTCCATTACTTTCCCCAATGCTACACATTCCACTACTTTCCCCAATTAACACATTCCATTACTTTCCCCAATGCTACACATTCCATTACTTTCCCCAATTAACACATTCCATTACTTTCCCCAATGCTACACATTCCACTACTTTCCCCAATTAACACATTCCATTACTTTCCAATGCTACACATTTACTTTCCCCAATTAACACATTCCATTACTTTCCCCAATGCTACACATTCCACTACTTTCCCCAATTAACACATTCCATTACTTTCCCCAATGCTACACATTCCACTACTTTCCCCAATTAACACATTCCATTACTTTCCCCAATGCTACACATTCCACTACTTTCCCCAATTAACACATTCCATTACTTTCCCCAATGCTACACATTCCACTACTTTCCCCAATTAACACATTCCATTACTTTCCCCAATGCTACACATTCCACTACTTTCCCCAATTAACACATTCCATTACTTTCCCAATGCTACACATTCCACTACTTTCCCCAATTAACACATTCCATTACTTTCCCCAATGCTACACATTCCACTACTTTCCCCAATTAACACATTCCATTACTTTCCCCAATGCTACACATTCCACTACTTTCCACAATGCTACACATTCCTTCGTCTAAATGCCCTTCTGCACATTTCTCACTCCTTGGACCCTCCCTCCTACACACTGCTGCCACATAGGAACACCTTGGACCCTCCCTCCTACACACTGCTGCCACATAGGAACACCTTGGACCCTCCCACCTACACACTGCTGCCACATAGGAACACCTTGGACCCTCCCACCTACACACTGCTGCCACATAGGAACACCTTGGACCCTCCCACCTACACACTGCTGCCACATAGGAACACCTTGGACCCTCCCACCTACACACTGCTGCTACACACTGCTGCCACAGGAACACCTTGGACCCTCCCTCCTACACACTGCTGACATAGGAACACCTTGGACCCTCCCTCCTACACACTGCTGCCACATAGGAACACCTTGGACCCTCCCTCCTACACACTGCTGCCACATAGGAACACCTTGGACCCTCCCACCTACACACTGCTGCCACATAGGAACACCTTGGACCCTCCCACTTACACACTGCTGCCACATAGGAACACCTTGGAGCCTCCCTCCTACACACTGCTGCCACATAGGAATACCTTGGACCCTCCCTCCTACACACTGCTGCCACATAGGAACACCTTGGACCCTCCCTCCTAAACACTGCTGCCACATAGGAACACCTTGGACCCTCCCTCCTACACACTTCTGCCACATAGGAACACCTTGGACCCTCCCACCTACACACTGCTGCCACATAGGAACACCTTGGACCCTCCCACCTACACACTGCTGCCACATAGGAACACCTTGGACCATCCCACCTACACACTGCTGCCACATAGGAACACCTTGGACCCTCCCACCTACACACTGCTGCCACATAGGAACACCTTGGACCCTCCCACCTACACACTGCTGCCACATAGGAATACCTGGACCCTCCCTCCTACACACTGCTGCCACATAGGAACACCACCCTCCCTCCTAAACACTGCTGCCACATAGGAACACCTTGGACCCTCCCTCCTACACACTGCTGCCACATAGGAACACCTTGGAACCCTCCCACCTACACACTGCTGCCACATAGGAACACCTTGGACCCTCCCACCTACACACTGCTGCCACATAGGAACACCTTGGACCATCCCACCTACACACTGCTGCCACATAGGAACACCTTGGACCCTCCCACCTACACACTGCTGCCACATAGGAACACCTTGGACCCTCCCACCTACACACTGCTGCCACATAGGAACACCTTGGACCCTCCCTCCTACACACTGCTGCCACATAGGAACACCTTGGACCCTCCCTCCTAAACACTGCTGCCACATAGGAACACCTTGGACCCTCCCACCTACACACTGCTGCCACATAGGAACACCTTGGACCCTCCCACCTACACACTGCTGCCACATAGGAACACCTTGGACCCTCCCTCCTACACACTGCTGCCACATAGGAACACCTTGGACCCTCCCACCTACACACTGCTGCCACATAGGAACACCTTGAACCCTCCCTCCTACACACTGCTGCCACATAGGAACACCTTGGACCCTCCCTCCTACACACTGCTGCCACATAGGAACACCTTGGACCCTCCCACCTACACACTGCTGCCACATAGGAACACCTTGGACCCTCCCACCTACACACTGCTGCCACATAGGAACACCTTGGACCCTCCCACCTACACACTGCTGCCACATAGGAACACCTTGAACCCTCCCACCTACACACTGCTGCCACATAGGAACACCTTGGAACACCCTTGGACCCTCCCTCCTACACACTGCTGCCACATAGGAACACCTTGGACCCTCCCTCCTACACACTGCTGCCACATAGGAACACCTTGGACCCTCCCTCCTACACACTGCTGCCACATAGGAACACCTTGGACCCTCCCACCTACCCTACACTGCTGCCACATAGGAACACCTTGGACCCTCCCTCCTACACACTGCTGCCACATAGGAACACCTTGGACCCTCCCTCCTACACACTGCTGCCACATAGGAACACCTTGGACCCTCCCTCCTAAACACTGCTGCCACATAGGAACACCTTGGACCCTCCCTCCTACACACTGCTGCCACATAGGAACACCTTGGACCCTTCCACCTACACACTGCTGCCACATAGGAACACCTTGGACCCTCCCAACTACACACTGCTGCCACATAGGAACACCTTGGACCCTCCCACCTACACACTGCTGCCACATAGGAACACCTTGGACCCTCCCACCTACACACTGCTGCCACATAGGAACACCTTGGACCCTCCCTCCTACACACTGCTGCCACATAGGAACACCTTGGACCCTCCCACCTACACACTGCTGCCACATAGGAACACCTTGGACCCTCCCTCCTACACACTGCTGCCACATAGGAACACCTTGGACCTCCCCCTACACACTGCTGCCACATAGGAACACCTTGGACCCTCCCTCCTACACACTGCTGCTACATAGGAACACCTTGGACCCTCCCTCCTAAACACTCCATAGGAACACCTTGGACCCTCCCTCCTACACACTGCTGCCACATAGGAACACCTTGGACCCTCCCACCTACACACTGCTGCCACATAGGAACACCTTGGACCATCCCACCTACACACTGCTGCCACATAGGAACACCTTGGACCCTCCCACCTACACACTGCTGCCACATAGGAACACCTTGGACCCTCCCACCTACACACTGCTGCCACATAGGAACACCTTGGACCCTCCCTCCTACACTCTGCTGCCACATGCCCATAAGCTGGACACCTGTAACAACGTAATGTATTAGGCACATACGATCATACAGGATAACTTATATACAGTTGAAGTCGGAAGTTTACATACACTTAGGTTGAAATCATTAAAACCCGTTTTTCAACCACTCCACCAATTTCTTGTTAACAAACTAGTTTTGGCAAGTCGGTTAGGACATCTACTTTCTGCATGACACAATTCATTTTTCCAACAATTGTTTACAGACAGATTATTTCACTTATTTCACACTGTATCACAATTCCAGTTGGTCAGAAGTTTACATACACTAAGTTGACTGTGCCTTTAACAGCTTGGAAAATTCCAGAAAACAATGTCATGGCTTTAGAAGCTTCTGATAGGCTAATTGACATCATGTGAGTCAATTGGAGGTGTACCTGTGGATATATTTCAAGGCCTACCTTCAAACTCAGTGCCTCTTTGCTTGACATCATGGGAAAATCAAAAGATATCAGTCAAGACTCAGAAAAAACATTGTAGACCTCCACAAGTCTGGTTATTGCTTCGGAGCAATTTCCAAATGCCTAAAGGTACCACGTTCATCTGTACAAACAATAGTACCCAAGCATAAACACCATGGGACCACGCAGCCGTCATACCGCTCAGGAAGGAGACGCGTTCTGTCTCCTAGAAAAGGAACGTACTTTGGTGCAAAAAGTCCAAATCAATCCCAGAACAACAGCAAAGGACCTTGTGAAGATGCTGGAGGAAAAAGGTACAAAAGTATCTATTTCCACAGTAAAACAAGTCCGATATTGACAAAACCTGAAAGGCTCCTCAGCAAGGAAGAAGCCACTGCAAAATATCCAGACAACGGTTTGCAACTGCATATGGGGACAAAGATCATACTTTCTGGAAAAATGTCTTCTGGTTTGAAAAAAATGAACTGTTTGGCCATAAAGCCATTGTTATGTTTGGAGGAAAAAGGGGGAGGCTTGCAAGCCGAAGACACCATCCCAACCGTGAAGCACGTGGGTGGCAGCATCATGTTGTGGGGGTGCTTTGCTGCAGGTGAGACTGGTGCACTTCACAAAATAGATGGCTTCATGAGAAGGAAAATTATGTGGCTATATTGAAACAACATCTCAAGACATCAATCAGGAAGGTAAAGCTTGGTCGCAAATGGGTCTTCCAAGTGAACAACTACCCCAAGCATACTTCCAAAGTTGTGGCAAAATGGCTTAACCTCACTAGGGTATGTGGGTCCCACATGGCCAACATCCAGTGAGATTGCAGAGCGCCAATTTAAATACAGAAATACTCATTATAAAAATTCAGAAAACAAAACATATTTTACAGGTTGAAAGATGAACTTCTTTAACTTTCTTGAGAACAAAACAATTAACTTTTCTGGCCCCCAATTGTTTTACTCCGGGCGCCTTCTACCTCTGACCAGCAGAAACACAAACAATTAACACTAGATCACTTCTGGTTACCTTCACCAATTCCAAATTACTTAACTATTTTTTCACCCACCGTGAAACCACAAATGGATCAGCCAAAAAACTTCACTCCTACTGTCAGACTCATCTTTATCCTGACCCTCGGTTCAAACCTCGGGCTCAGGGAACTTCACCAAACCTTCCACCTCTGATACTTCACCCTCATTCACTTCCATTTTCCCTCCTGTCTTCAGCCTCTGCTTCTTCACTATTTTAACAGTTTGGGAAACTTAAGATTGTTTTCTATCCAAATCTACCAGTTATATGCATATCATATATTCTTGGCCCGAGTAGCAGGCCGTTTCATTTGGGCATGCTTTCATCCAAAATTCCGAATGCTGCCCCCTACCCTTCTTCCCTTCTTCTTTAACAAACCATCTCCCTTTTTTCCACCATTCGTATTTGATTTAAGTGCACCCTCTTCTTCCTTCTTTCTCTCTTAAACCGTCTCTCCCTCTCCATTTCCCTTAATCCCTCTTCCGTTTTTCAAGTATACGTCTCCTCATGATAATACTGCACTACTCCTAACCAGCATCGCGTTCCCGCCAGGGACTCCATCCCTGATCTGTTTACTGTCCTTGTGATTGTCTTCACCCCCTCCAGGTGTCACTTATTTTTCCCCGGTGTATTTATCCCTGTGTTTCCTGTCTCTTTGTGCCAGTTCGTCTTGTCTGTTTCAAGTCAATCAGTGTGTTTTTCCCTGTGCTCCTGCTTTTGCTATTCTCTCTTTTGCTAGTCCTCCCGGTTTTGACCCTTGCCTGTTTTCTGGACTCTGTATCCGCCTGCCTGACCATTCTGCCTGCCCTGACCTCAAGCCTGCCTGACCATTCTGCCTGCCCTGACCTCAAGCCTGCCTGACCATTCTGCCTGCCCTGACCTCAAGCCTTCCTGCCACTCTGTACCTCCTGGACTCTGTACCCTCCTGCCTGACCATTCTGCCTGCCCTGACCTCAAGCCTTCCTGCCACTCTGTACCTCCTGGACTCTGTACCCTCCTGCCTGACCTCAAGCCTGCCTGCCACTCTGTACCTCCTGGACTCTGATCTGGTTTTGACCTTTTTCCTGTCCACGACCATTCTCTTGCCTACCCTTTTTGGAACTAATAAATATAAAATACTCAAACAATCTACCTCCAGTGTCTGCATCTGGATCTGGCCCAGAGCCCTTATACAAACAGCCAGCTAATCAGCCAAACAACTAATCAATCAGCCAATCAATCAACCAGTTGCCCCTTGATCAATCAGTTGCCCCTTGATCAATCAGTTGCCCCTTGATCAATCAGTTGCCCCTTGATCAATCAGTTTCCCCTTGATTGTTGTAAAGAGAATGTGTTCTTAGTCAACTTACCTGGTAAAAAAAAAGGTCAACTAATCAATCAATAGATCAACCCCCTCCTCTCCCCTGTAACTATCCCCCAGGTTGATGTTGTAAATGAGAATGTGTTCTCAGTCAACTAATCAATCAATCAATAGAACCCCCCCCTCCCTCTTGATCAAACTTCACCTTGCTAAGCTCCTGTAGTTCCCAGCTCAGTCTGAATGCTGTGAGGAAGGGGTCTTCACTGGAGAGGGCGATGAGGGAAGGGCTGGACAGGGCTCGGTAGATGTTGAGACGGGATCGGGAGTGGCGAAGGCTGTCCACATCCGAGCTGGACACACACTCCACACAGTTACAACGCACCTGGAGACACAAGACACACCTTCCACACAGTTACAAAGCACCTGGAGACACAAGACACACCCTCCACACAGTTACAACACACCTGGAGACACAAGACACACCCTCCACACAGTTACAACGCACCTGGAGACACAAGACACACCCTCCACACAGTTACAACGCACCTGGAGACACAAGACACACCCTCCACACAGTTACAACGCACCTGAAGACACAAGACACACCCTCCACACAGTTACAACACACCTGGAGACACAAGACACACCCTCCACACAGCACCTGGAGACACAAGACACACCCTCCACACAACACACCTGGAGACACAAGACACACCCTCCACACAGTTACACAGTTACAACGCACCTGGAGACACAAGACACACCCTCCACACAGTTACAACGCACCTGGAGACACAAGACACACCCTCCACACAGTTACAATGCACCTACAGACACAAGACACACCCTCTACACCTGGAGACACAAGACACACCCTCCACACAGTTACAATGCACCTGGAAACACAAGACACACCCTCCACACAGTTACAACGCACCTGGAGACACAAGACACACCCTCCACACAGTTACAATGCACCTGGAAACACAAGACACACCCTCCACACAGTTACAACGCACCTGGAGACACAAGACACACCCTCCACACAGTTACAACGCACCTGAGAGACACAAGTTACAATGCACCTGGAGACACAAGACACACCCTCCACAGAGTTACAATGCACCTCCACACAGTTACAATGCACCTGGAGACACAAGACACACCCTCCACACAGTTACAACGCACCTGGAGACACAAGACACACCCTCCACACAGTTACAATGCACCTGGAGACACAAGACACACCCTCCACACAGTTACACCCTCCACAGAGTTACAATGCCTGGAGACACAAGACACACCCTCCACACAGTTACAATGCACCTGGAAACACAAGACACACCCTCCACACAGTACAATGCACCTACACAAGACACACCCTCCACACACCTGGAGACACAAGACACACCCTCCACACAGTTACAATGCACCTGGAAACACAAGACACACCCTCCACACAGTTACAACACACCTGGAGACACAAGACACACCCTCCACACAGTTACAACGCACCTGGAGACACAAGACACACCCTCCACACAGTTACAATGCACCTGGAGACACAAGACACACCCTCCACACAGTTACAATGCACCTGGAGACACAAGACACACCCTCTACACAGTTACAACGCACCTGGAGACACAAGCACACCCTTACAAGTTGCACCTGGAGACACAAGACACACCCTCCACACAGTTACAATGCACCTGGAGACACAAGACACACCCTCCACACAGTTACAACGCACCTGGAGACACAAGACACACCCTCTACACAGTTACAATGCACCTGGAGACACAAGACACACCCTCCACACAGTTACAATAGTTACACCTGAGAGACACACCCTCCACACACACCAAGACACACCCTCTACACAGTTACAACGCACCTGGAGACACAAGACACACCCTCTACACAGTTACAACACGCCTGGAGACACAAGGCACACCCTCCACACAGTTACAACGCACCTGGAGACACAAGACACACCCTCCACACAGTTACAACACCCCTGGAGACACAAGACACACCCTCCACACAGTTACAATGCACCTGGAGACACAAGACACACCCTCCACACAGTTACAATGCACCTGGAGACACAAGACACACCCTCCACACAGTTACAATGCACCTGGAGACACAAGACACACCCTCCACACAGTTACAATGCACCTGGAAACACAAGACACACCCTCCACACAGTTACAATGCACCTGGAAACACAAGACACACCCTCCACACAAACCCCTTTATCTGCATCCATGATGTTCTTTACATCAAACCCACATCAAATGGACACCCCTTTATCTGCAACACACTAATACATGCTGAATTAAAAACATCTAAATTTGGGTGAATATTGGACAGAACACATTGGGTCACTTAACAACCCATTGCCAGTACAAGGTTGGGTCGTTGATGCTAGGTTCTAGATGGGCAGTATTTGTGTCACATGCATTTGAAATACCCATTTCAATTACTTCTGAGTATTTTGTATGTTGTATTAAACTGGGCTGAACTACACTCCAATGTCTTTGGTGAAAAAATACTTTCAAAAGCTGCAATTTGTATATTCAAAATACAAAATACTTTCCTATACCATTTTTTTTTCCCCCAGCGGTTCACAATTGTGTGGCTCCACTTCACCTTGCATTGATATCAGAAGTCTAATGGTACTATGGTGTGATAAGAGTGTCTCTTAAATGTAAAAATGAACAATTCCAAGGTATGCTGGGTAGTATTTTAATGAGCTCAGTTGTTCATTTTCACATATACATATTGGTCATCTGTCAGATGCTCTTATCCAGAATGACAGTGCATTCAACTATTGGAAACAACATTTCACAGTAATATAATGACTGTGTAATATTCCATTATACTACCTTATAATACACTACACCACTATATAATATACCACTATACTACTGCATAATATACTATACCACTATATAATATACCACATGGCTATTGCATAATGTATTATACCACTATAATACTGTATCATATACTATACGAGGATATATAATATACTATACCACTAAACTACTGCATAATATACTATACCACTATATAATATACTATACCACTAAACTACTGCATAATATACTATACCACTATATAATGGCGCCGGAGGAGATGGCCGCCGTTTTATGGTCTCCTAATCAATTGTGCTATTATGTGTTTTTGTTTGCGATACTTGTCAATTATTTTGTACATAATGTTTCTGAAACCGTATATTACGGCTGAAAAGAGCTTCTGGATATCAGGATCACTCACCTCGGATTAGACAAATATTTTTTTCAACAGCAACAACACCAAGCAGAACTCACACGATATTCTCCAAACACCCCGCAGGGCAGACATCCCAATTATTTGCAAAAGGAAGCAACGCAGAGGAAGTAGAGCCGGATGCCTCGTCCGGACCCACAGAAGGCGAGTAGGAAAGCTGCCGTTACCGTCAATATTACTCGCCAACGTGCAATCATTGGACAATAAACTAGACGAGGTACGATCGCGAATATCCTACCAACGGGACATCAAAAACTGTAATATCCTATGTTTCGCAGAATCGTGGCTGAATGACGACATGGATATTCAGCTAGCGGGATACACGCTGCACCGGCAGGATAGAACAGCACACTCCGGTAAGACGAGGGGGGGGGGGGGGGGGGTATGTGCATATTTGTAAACAACAGCTGGTGCAAGAAATCTAAGGAAGTCTCTAGATTTTGCTCGCCTGAAGTAGAGTATATTGTGATAAATTGCAGGCCACACTACTTGCCTAGAGAGTTCTCAGCTATTCCTTACGTGGCTGTTTATTTACCATCACAAATAGATGCTGGCACTAAGACCGCACTCAGTCAGATGTATAAGGAAAACAGCAAACAGGAAACCACTCACCCAGAGGCGGCGATATTGGTGGCCAGAGACTTTAATGCAGGGAAACTTAAATCAGTTCTACCAAATCTCTATCAACGTGTTAAATGTGCAACCAGAGGGAGGGAAAAACATTCTAGATCACCTGAACTCCACACACAGAGACGCGTACATCGCCCTCCATTTGGGAAATCCGACCACAACTCTATCCTCCTGATTCCTGCTTACAAGCAAAAATGAAAGCAGGAAGCACCAGTGACTCGGTCTATAAAAAAATGGTCAGATGAAGCAGATGCTAAACTACAGGACTGTTTTACTTTCACAGACTGGAACGTGTTCCGGGATTCTTCCGATGACATTGAGGAATACACCACATCAGTCACCTGCTTTATCAATAAGTGCATTGAGGACGTCATCCCCACAGTGACTGTACGTACATACCCCAACGAGAAGCCATGGATTATAGGCAACATTCGCACTGAGCTAAAGGGTATAGCTGCCGCTTTCAAGGTGCGGGACTCTAACCCGGATGCTTATAAGAAATCCCGCTATGCCCTGCGGCGAACCATCAAACAGGCAAAGCGTCAATACAGGGCTAAGATTGAATCATACTACACGGGCTCTGACGCTCTTCGGATGTGGCAGGGCTTGCAAACTCTTACAGACTACAAAGGGAAGCACAGCCACGAGCTGCCCATCGGCACGAGCCTACCAGACGAGCTAAATCACTTCTATGCTCGCTTCGAGGCAAGTAAAACTGAGGAATGCATGAGAGCATCAGCTGTTCCGGACGACTGTGTGATCACGCTCTCCGTAGCCGACGTGAGTAAGACCTTTAAACAGGTCAACAAACACAAGGCTGCGTGGCCAAACGGATTACCAGGACGTGTGTTCCGGGCATGTGCTGAACAACTGGCAGGTGTCTTCACTGACATTTTCAACCTGTCCCTGATTGAGTCTGTAATATCAACATGTTTCAAGCAGACGACCATAGTCCCTGTGCCCAAGAACACAAAGGCAACCTGCCTAAATGACTACAGACCCGTAGCACTCACATCCGTAGCCATGAAGTGCTTTGAAAGGCTGGTAATGGCTCACATCAACACCATTATCCCAGAAACCCTAGACCCACTCCAATTTGCATACCGCCCAAACAGATCCACAGATGATCCAAACTCTATTCCACTCCACACTGCCCTTTCCCACCTGGATAAAAGGAACACCTTTGTGAGAATGCTATTCATTGACTACAGCTCAGCGTTCAAGACCATAGTGTCCTCAAAGCTCATCACTAAGCTAAGGAACCTGAGACTAAACACCTCCCTCTGCAACTGGATCCTGGACTTCCTGACGGGCACCCAGGTGGTGAGGGTAGGTAGCAACACATCTGCCACGCTGATCCTCAACACTGGAGCTCCCCAGGGGTGCGTGCTCAGTCCCCTCCTGTACTCCCTGTTCACCCACGACTGCATGTCCAGGCACGACTTCAACAACATCATTAAGTTTGCAGACAACACAACAGTGACATCACCGACATCACTGACAACGACGAGACAGCCTATAGGGAGGAGGTCAGAGACCTGGCCGGGTGGTGCCAGAATAACAACCTTTCCCTCAACGTAATCAAGCCTAAGGAGATGATTGTGGACTACAGGAAAAGGAGCACTGAGCACATCCCCATTTCCATCGACGGGGCTGTAGTGGAGCAGGTTGAGAGCTCCAAGTTCCTTGGTGTCCACATCAAAAACAAACTAGAATGGTCCAAACACACCAAGACAGTCGTGAAGACGGCACGACAAAGCCTATTCCCCTTCAGGAAACTAAAAAGATTTGGTATGGGTCCTGAGATCCTCAAAAGGTTCTACAGCTGCAACATCGAGAGCATCCTGACCGGTTGCATCACTGCCTGGTACGGCAACTGCAAGGCCTCCGACCGCAAGGCACTACAGAGGGTGGTGTTTACGGCCCATTACATCACTGGGGCAAAGCTGCCTGCCATCCAGGACCTCTACACCAGGCGGTGTCAGAGGAAGGCCCTAAAAATTGTCAAAGACCCCAGCCGCCCCAGTCATAGACTGTTCTCTCTACTACCGCATGGCAAGCGGTACCGGAGGGCCAAGTCTAGGACAAAAAGGCTTCTCAACAGTTTTAACCCCCAAGCCATAAGACTCCTGAACAGGTAACCAATGGTTACCCGGACAGTTTGTATTGTGTCCCTCCCCCCATCCCAAGCCCTCTTTTACGCTGCTGCTACTCTCTGCTTATCTTATATGCATTGTCACTTTAACTATACATTCATGTACATACTACCTCAATTGGCCCGACCAACCAGTGCTCCTTCACATTGGCTAACCGGGCTATCTGCATTGTGTCCCACCACCCACCACCCCCTCTTTTAAGCTACTGCTACTCTCTGTTCATCATATATGCATAGTCACTTTAACCATATCTACATGTTCATACTACGTCAATCAGCCTGACTGACCGGTATCTGTATATAGCCTTGCTACTCTTATTTTCAAATGTCTTTTTACTGTTGTTTTATTTCTTTACTTACCTACACACACACACACACACACACACACACCTTTTTCACACTATTGGTTAGAGCCTGTAAGTAAGCATTTCACTGTAAAGTCTACTACACCTGTTGTATTCGGCACACGTGACAAATAAACTTTGATTTCATTTGGTTTGGAATATACTATATCACTATACAACTGTATCATATACTACGCCGTTATATAATATACTACTGTATAATATACCATTATACAACTGCATCATAAGCTATACCACCATATAATATACTACACTACTGCATATACTATACCACTGTGCTACTGTATCATATACTATACCGCTATGTAATAGACTATACTAGTGCATAATATATTATACCATTATACTACTGTATCATATACTATACCACTATATAATATACTATAACACTATACTACGGTATCATATAGTATACTACTGCATAACATACTATACCACCATATAATATACCACAATAATATTGCAGAATATGCTATGCCACTATACTACTGTATCATATACTATACCGCTATATAATATACTATACCACTATACTACTGTTTCACATCCTATACTATTTCCTATTATACCAGTATACTACTGCATAACATACTATACCACTATACTACTGCATAATACAATATACCACTATACTACTGTATCATATCCTATACCACTATACAACTGTATCATATACTATACTACTGCATACTATACTATACCTGTCACGCCCTGACCTGAGTATTCTTTGTTTTTTTGTTGTTTTGGTTAGGTCAGGGTGTGACATGGGTGATGTATGTGTTTTTTGTACTGTCTAGGGGTTTTGTAGGTTTTTGGGGTTGTTAACTATCTAGGTGTTTTATATGTCTATGGTTGCCTAGATTGGTTCTCAATTAGAGGCAGGTGTGCATCGTTGTCTCTGATTGGGAACCATATTTAGGCAGCCATCTGCTTTGCATATTACGTGGGTTATTATCTATGTGTATGTCTAGTTGCCTGTGTCTGCACTAGTATTATATAGCTTAACGTTCAGTTTGTTGTTTTTGTATAGTTTGTTAAGTGTTCTTCGTCTTCACAAAAAAAAAAAGTGTGTAGTCTAATCACGCTGCGCTTTGGTGACCTCCGTATGACGAACGTGACAATACCACTATACTACTGGTAGGGTTACAGTACCCTATATATTATACCACACTACTACTTCATAATATACTACACCACTGTATAATATTCTATACCACTATATAATACATTATACTACTGCATAATATACTATACTACTAAATAATATACTATACCACTATACAACTATATCATATACTATAGTACTGTATAATATTCTATACCACTATACTACTGGTAGGGTTACAGTACCCTATATATTATACCACACTACTACTTCATAATATACTATACCACTATTTAATATACTATACCACTATACTACTGTATAATATACTATAGTACTGTATAATATACTATACCACTATAAAATATACTACACCACTGTATAATATACCACTGTATAATATTCTATACCACTGTATAATATTCTATACCACTATATAATATACTATACTACTGCATACTATACTATACTACTAAATAATATACTATACCACTATACAACTATATCATATACTATATTACTGTATAATATTCTATACCACTGCATAATATACTATACTACTAAATAATATACTATACTACTAAATAATATACTATACCACTATACAACTATATCATATACTAGAGTACTGTATAATATTCTATACCACTGCATAATATACTATACTACTGCATACTATACTATACTACTAAATAATATACTATACCACTATACAACTATATCATATACTAGAGTACTGTATAATATTCTATACCACTATATACTATACTATACCACTATATAATATACTATACTACTAAATAATATACTATACCAGTATACAACTATATCATATACTATAGTACTGTATAATATTCTATACCACTATATACTATACTATACCACTATATAATATACTATACTACTGCATAATATACTATACCACTATACAACTTTATAATATACTATACTACTGTATAATATTCTATACCACTATATAATATAATATACCACCATACAACTGTATCATATACTATAGTACTGTATAATATACTATACCACTATTTAAAATGCTATACCACTATACAACTATATAATATACTATAGTACTGTATAATATACTATTCTACTAAATAATATACTATACCACTATACAACTATATCATATACTAGAGTACTGTATAATATTCTATACCACTGCATAATATACTATAGTACTAAATAATATACTATACCACTATACAACTATATCATATACTATAGTACTGTATAATATTCTATACCACTATATACTATACTACTAAATAATATACTATACCACTATACAACTATATAATATACTATACTACTGTATAATATATTATACCACTATTTAAAATACTATAACACTATACAACTATATAATATACTACAGTACTGTATAATATACTATACCACTATACAACTATATAATATACTATAGTACTGTATAATATACTATACCACTATTTAAAATACTATACCACTGTACAACTATATAATATACTATAGTACTGTATAATATACTATACCACTATACAACTATATAATATACTATAGTACTGTATAATATACTATACCACTATTTAAAATACTATACACTATACTACTGGTAGGGTTACAGTACCTCGTGTGGCTGTGGAACAGCCACTCCTTTCTGCACCAGCAGTTTGATGATCTCATAGTTGTTGGTGTGAGCTGCCAGAATGATGGGGGTGATGTCAGGAGTGAAGTCAGAGAACTGCTTGTCCAATAGGATCGGAGGAACCTGGAGAGAGGGCGGGGCAGAGGGAAAGCCAGGTAAGGATCAGTCAAGCAACCATTCATCCACCAATCAACCAATCAATCAATCAATCAACCAACCAATAAATCAACTCATCAACCAATCATTCAAATAATCAATCAATCAATAAATCAATCATTCAATCCATCCATGTTAATAAAGCTCTTTTGACATCAACAGTAGTCACAAAGTGCTTTACAGTAAACTGGCGAAGAGCAAGCGGAATCAGAGTGTATGAGGGGTATTCAGGGAGGAAGGGAGGAAGGGAGGGAGTGAACATATGGAATTGTTTTAAGAAAGTCGTACCATATATCATTTAGCTATTTGAATTCTAGTTTTAGGACTGCTGCATATATCGCTGAAATATTGCATTTAGCCTTCATTACTATAACCCATAGACATACTTTGAATAACATATTCAAATGGCAAAAAACTAAAATATATAATAAAAAAAGGTTTTGAAGTGTCTGTTCTAGGAAGAAATAAACATGTATATACATGTATATATTGGACACGTATTTAACCACTTTGTTGGCACAAAACTAAACTCAGCAAAAAAAAGAAACGTCCTCTCACTGTCAACTGCGTTTATTTTCAACAAACTTAACATGTGTAAATATTTGTATGAACATAAGATTCAACAATTGAGACATAAACTGAACAAGTTCCACAGACATGTGACTAACAGAAATAGAATAATGTGTATTCATATATTTTGTTTATGTACATATTCTTATTCATTCCTTTACACTTGTGTGTATAAGGTAGTTGTTGTGAAATTGTTAGGTTAGATTACTGGTTGGATATGAATGCATTTCACTACACTCGCATTAACATCTGCTAACCAGGTGTATGTGACAAATCAGATTTGATTTGAGGTGGATTGAGACGCAGCCCATGAAAAAACTCTCTCTTGCTAACTACACAGACATACCTGAATGGGGACTATCTCACTACACAGATATACCTGAATGGGGACTATCTCACTACAATATAGAGCACTCAGCCCTGTGTTATAGAGATGAATATAGAGCACTCAGCCCTGTGTTATAGAGAGGAATATAGAGCACTCAGCACTGTGTTATAGAGAGGAATATAGAGCACTCAGCCCTGTGTTATAGAGAGGAATATAGAGCACTCAGCCCTGTGTTATAGAGAGGAATATAGAGCACTCAGCCCTGTGTTATAGAGATGAATATAGAGCACTCAGCCCTGTGTTATGGAGAGGAATATAGAGCACCCAGCCCTGTGTTATAGAGAGGAATATAGACCACTCAGCCTTGTGCGATAGAGATGAATAGAGAACACTCAGCACTGTGTTATAGAGAAGAATATAGAGCACCCAGCCCTGTGTTATAGAGATGGATATAGACCACTCAGCCCTGTGCGATAGAGATGAATAGAGAACACTCAGCACTGTGTTATAGAGCTGAATATAGAGCACTCAGCCCTGTGTTATAGAGATGAATATAGAGCACTCAGCCCTGTGTTATAGAGATGAATATAGAGCACTCAGCACTGTGTTATAGAAATTAATATAGAGCACTCAGCCCTGTGTTATAGAGATGAATATAGAGCACTCAGCACTCTGTTATAGAAATGAATATTTGGGCACTCAGCCCTGTGTTATAGAGATGAATATAGAGCACTCAGCCCTGTGCTATAGAGAATAATATAGAGCACTCAGCCCTGTGTTATAGAGAATAATATAGAGCACTCAGCTCTGTGTTATAGAGAATAATATAGAGCACTCAGCCCTGTGTTATAGAGCTGAATATAGAGCACTCAGCCCTGTGTTATAGAGATGAATATAGAGCACTCAGCCCTGTGTTATAGAGATGAATATAGAGCACTCAGCACTGTGTTATAGAAATTAATGTAGAGCACTCAGCCCTGTGTTATAGAGATGAATATAGAGCACTCAGCACTCTGTTATAGAAATGAATATTTGGGCACTCAGCCCTGTGTTATAGAGATGAATATAGAGCACTCAGCCCTGTGGTATAGAGATGAATATAGAGCACTCAGCCCTGTGTTATAGAGATGAATATAGAGCACTCAGCCCTGTGTTACAGAGATGAATATAGAGCACTCAGCCCTGTGTTATAGAGATGAATATAGAGCACTCAGCCCTGTGTTATAGTGATGAATATAGAGCACTCGGCCCTGTGGTATAGAGATGAATATAGAGCACTCAGCCCTGTGTTATAGAGATGAATATAGAGCACTCAGCCCTGTGTTATAGAGATGAATATAGAGCACTCAGCCCTGTGTTATAGAGATGAATATAGAGCACTCAGCCCTGTGTTATAGTGATGAATATAGAGCACTCAGCCCTGTGGTATAGAGATGAATATAGAGCACTCAGCCCTGTGTTATAGTGATGAATATAGAGCACTCAGCCCTGTAGTATAGAGATGAATATAGAGCACTCAGCCCTGTGTTATAGAGATGAATATAGAGCACTCAGCCCTGTGTTATAGAGATGAATATAGAGCACTCAGCCCTGTGGTATAGAGATGAATATAGAGCACTCAGCCCTGTGTTATAGTGTAACGGTTCTCTTTAGGTGAAGTAGAGGCGGACCAAAATGCAGCGTGGTGGTTATTCATGTTCTTTAATGTATAAAGAAACTACACATGAGATAACTAACAAAAACAACAAACGTGAGAAAACCTAAAACAGTCCCATCTGGTGCAAACACAAAGACAGGAACAATCACCCACAAACACACAGTGAAACCCAGGCTACCTAAATATGGTTCCCAATCAGAGACAATGACTAACACCTGCCTCTGATTGAGAACCATATCAGGCCAGACATAGAAATAGACAAACAAGACATCCAACATAGAATGCCCACTCAGATCACACCCTGACCAACCAAAACATAGAAAAATAAAAAGCAAACTATGGTCAGGGTGTGACATATAGAGATGAATAGAGATCACTCAGCACTCAGCCGTGTGTTATAAAGATGAATATAGAGCACTCAGCCCTGTGTTATAGAGAGGAATATAGAGCACTCAGCCCTGTGTTATAGAGATGAATAGAGATCACTCAGCACTCAGCCCTGTGTTATAGAGATGAATATAGAGCACTCAGCCCTGTGTTATAGAGAGGAATATAGAGCACTCAGCCCTGTGTTATTGGGATGGACCGAGAGCACTCAGCCCTGTGTTATAGAGATACACAGAAAGCACTCAGCCCTGTGTTATAGAGATACACAGAGAGCACTCAGCCCTGTGTTATAGAGATACACAGAGAGCACTCAGCCCTGTGTTATAGAGATGAACAGAGAACAGTTAGCCCTGAGATATACGGATGAATGATCACCTGACATGTCATAATCCTTATAGAGGCAGTCAGCTGTAATTCCTGATCATGGCAGGAAGGTAATGGGAGTGAAAGGCAGTTGCTGACCAGCAATCCAGTCCATTATCCTTCCCTTATCTCTCTCTCTCTCTCTCTCTCTCTCTGATTTGAGCCTCCAACATGTAAGGTGTTGTTCCAAGGCAGTGTAGGTAAAAGCCCTTGAGGGAGTAAGATAACCTCTGGCATATAGTGAATAGGCAAACGCAGCCCCAGATCAGGACAAATCAGTGAGGCATATTGCATACGCCTTGCTCTGGAACATTCCTTTAATTTCATATATTTTCTGACAGAATAATTTAGTTTAGGTACAAACTCAGTCTCTGATCGGCTTATCTCCTTCTTTCTAAAGCCCCTCAGATAACTGCTGTCACTCACACCGACTGGAAGACAGGAGTGTGTGTGAATTTATTTTAATTAAAACATATTTTATCTGATCTCCCTTAATAATGGAGAGAGAGGGAAATTAAAATGAAGGAAAAAAGGAGGGAGAGAGGAAAATCAGGTGGTTGTCTTTCCCATGGCTCTTTGGGCCCTGGTCAAGAGTAGTGCACTAAGGAGAAGAGTTCAGGTTGTCATTTGGGACACAGATGGGGTTATTAGTTACAGACAGGGTTATTAGTTACAGATGGGAATATTAGTTACAACCGGGGTTATTAGTTTCAACAGGGGTTAATTAGTTACAACCGGGGTTAATTAGTTACAGATGGGGTTATTAGTTACAGACAGGGTTATTAGTTACAGACAGGGTTATTAGTTACAACTGGGGTTATTAGTTACAGACATGGTTATTAGTTACAACCGGGGTTATTAGTTACAGACAGGGTTATTAGTCACAGACAGGGTTAGTCACAGACGGGGTTATTAGTCACAGACAGGGTTAGTCACAGACAGGGTTAGTCACAGACAGGGTTATTAGTCACAGACAGGGTTATTAGTCACAGACAGGGTTAGTCACAGACAGGGTTAGTCACAGACAGGGTTATTAGTCACAGACAGGGTTATTAGTCACAGACAGGGTTAGTCACAGACAGGGTTATTAGTCACAGACAGGGTTATTAGTCACAGACTGGGTTAGTCACAGACAGGGTAAGTCACAGACAGGGTTATTAGTCACAGACAGGGTTATTAGTCACAGACAGGGTTAGTCGCAGACAGGATAAGTCACAGACAGGGTTATTAGTCACAGACAGGGTTATTAGTCACAGACAGGGTTAGTCGCAGACAGGGTTATTAGTCACAGACAGGGTTAGTCACAGACAGGGTAAGTCACAGACAGGGTTATTAGTCACGGGTGGGGTTATTAGTCACAGACAGGGTTATTAGTCACAGACAGGGTAAGTCACAGACAGGGTTATTAGTCACAGATGGCGTTATTATTCACAGACAGGGTAAGTCACAGACAGGGTTATTAGTCACGGGTGGGGTTATTAGTCACAGACAGGGTTATAAGTCACAGACAGGGTTAGTCACAGACAGGGTTATTAGTCACAGACAGGGTTAGTCACAGATAGGGTTATTAGTCACGGGTGGGGTTATTAGTCACAGACAGGGTTATTAGTCACAGACAGGGTTATTAGTCACTGGTGGGGTTATTAGTCACAGACAGGGTTAGTCACAGACAGGGTTATTAGTCACGGGTGGGGTTATTAGTCACAGACAGGGTTAGTCACAGACAGGGTTATTAGTCACGGGTGGGGTTATCAGTCACAGACAGGGTTAGTCACAGACAGGGTTATTAGTCACGGGTAGGGTTATTAGTCACAGACAGGGTTAGTCACAGACAGGGTTATTAGTCACGGGTGGGGTTTTAGTCACAGACAGGGTAAGTCACAGACAGGGTTATTAGTCACGGGTGGGGTTATCAGTCACAGACAGGGTTAGTCACAGACAGGGTTATTAGTCACGGGTGGGGTTATTAGTCACAGACAGGGTTAGTCACAGACAGGGTTATTAGTCACGGGTGGGGTTATTAGTCACAGACAGTGTAAGTCACAGACAGGGTTATTAGTCACGGGTGGGGTTATTAGTCACAGACAGGGTAAGTCACAGACAGGGCTGTTATAACTTGTTATGATATCCCTTTCCTCAGCATGTCTATGTCAACCAGGGAAAATAAATCCACAGTGCCTTTACGTGGCCGGCTGGGGCACATATCAAACTGCTCATCAGGTCTTGCTTGACTGATCTTTGAAAATATGCCACAAACACATCACAAACACATCACATGTGGAGGAAAGTTCACATAGGTTTGATAGGATTTATCATCAAATAATCTACACCTAATGGCTGTACACTGTGCACCGACACAGACTGGGGGGTGGGGGGGGGGTGGGGGGGGGGTTTGTGTGTGTGTGTGCGCGCGTGTTGGTTTGGTCGGAGAGATGGTGCGTTATGCTAATAGCAGCACAGGAATGAAACGAAATCATAGCCCACTCGTCCCTTTAAATGTTTATTCATTGCGTTACTCGTATTGAGGACAGAAGAAGAGGCCTGCACAATATTGGTGATGAATATGAATGTAACCACACAGTGTGTGTGCGTGCGTGTGTGTGTGTGTGTGTGTGTGTGTGTGTGTGTGTGTGTGAGCGCGCGTGCGCGTGTGTGTGTGTGCGTGTGTGAGCGAGCGTGCGTGCGTGTGTGTGTGCGAGCATGCGCGCGCGCGTGTGTGTGCGAGGGCGCGCGTGTGTGTGTGCGAGCGTGCGCGGGTGTTTGAAGAGGTGAGAGTAGCTGTTAAGATCAAACAATGCAGGCCAGTGTTTCCCAAACCCAGGACCCCCAAAGGGGGGCACGTTAAGGTTTTTGATGAATTCATTATTTGAATCAGCTGTGTCGTGTTAGGGGGGCAAAAACCTAAACGTGCTCCCCTTAGGAAACCCTGGATTCAGGTGGTGTCCACCAACTCTGCACCAGAGGGTGATGAAATACCACTTCCTTATGTCATAAAATACATTTCACCTCAACAAATATGATTATTCATGTCATAAAGCATCTTCAAAGGGGTCGCAAAAAAAGGTAAATTATCATGACAATTAAAGGTAAAAGGCTCTAGGGTCATGACACGAGCTGAATTAAAGGTAAAAGGCTATAGGGTCATGCCACGAGCTGAATTAAAGGTAAAAGGCTATAGGGTCATGACACGAGCTGAATTAAAGGTAAAAGGCTATAGGGTCATGACACGAGCTGAATTAAAGGTAAAAGGCTATAGGGTCATGACACGAGCTGAATTAAAGGTAAAAGGCTATAGGGTCATGACACGAGCTGAATTAAAGGTAAAAGGCTATAGGGTCATGACACGAGCTGAATTAAAGGTAAAAGGCTATAGGGTCATGACACGAGTTGAATTAAAGGTAAAAGGCTATAGGGTCATGACACGAGCTGAATTAAATGTAAAAGGCTATAGGGTCATGACACGAGCTGAATTAAATGTAAAAGGCTATAGGGTCATGACACGAGCTGAATTAAAGGTAAAAGGCTATAGGGTCATGACACGAGCTGAATTAAAGGTAAAAGGCTATAGGGTCATGACACGAGCTGAATTAAAGGTAAAAGGCTATAGGGTCATGACACGAGCTGAATTAAAGGTAAAAGGCTATAGGGTCATGACACGAGCTGAAGTAAATGTAAAAGGCTATAGGGTCATGACACGAGCTGAATTAAAGGTAAAAGGCTATAGGGTCATGACACGAGTTGAATTAAAGGTAAAAGGCTATAGGGTCATGACACGAGCTGAATTAAATGTAAAAGGCTATAGGGTCATGACACGAGCTGAATTAAAGGTAAAAGGCTATAGGGTCATGACACGAGCTGAATTAAAGGTAAAAGGCTATAGGGTCATGACACGAGCTGAATTAAATGTAAAAGGCTATAGGGTCATGACACGAGCTGAATTAAATGTAAAAGGCTATAGGGTCATGACACGAGCTGAATTAAATGTAAAAGGCTATAGGGTCATGACACGAGCTGAATTAAATGTAAAAGGCTATAGGGTCATGACACGAGCTGAATTAAAGGTAAAAGGCTATAGGGTCATGACACGAGCTGAATTAAATGTAAAAGGCTATAGGGTCATGACACGAGCTGAATTAAATGTAAAAGGCTATAGGGTCATGACACGAGCTGAATTAAATGTAAAAGGCTATAGGGTCATGACACGAGCTGAATTAAAGGTAAAAGGCTATACGGCCAGTGCTCCTTTGACATTTCACAGAGATGTGCTTGTTTTTCTGAGAAAATCTTCTTTTTTATTAAAAAAAGAGAACAGGAATTTTGAATGAATATGAAACGTGTACACCAAAATATGAAAATACTACAATACTACATGTCTCCAAATCAACACCTGTCTTGTCTCTACTTTCTTTTAAGTCCTGTGGATTTGAGAAGAAACGTGATGAGCTTAACGGTCGAGCCTGTCAGGTAACCTGTAGTCAGAATCAAGCCTGACGAGATGCAATTTTTCTCTCCAGCCTCCAATGATTTAGTAATTTTTTATTTTTTTATTTTACCTTTATTTAACTAGGCAAGTCAGTTAAGAACAAATTCTTATTTTCAATGACGGCCTAGGAACAGTGGGTTAACTGCCTGTTCAGGGGCAGAACGGCTATCCTACAAGGGTAAACACTCCAATAACTTTGTAAAAACTAACACTTGAGGTTTCAAACATTCAACCTCCAGCTGTGCCCCCTCTAGCACCAGGGTCAGCTGTGCCCCCTCTAGCACCAGGGTCAGCTGTACCCCCTCTAGCACCAGGGTCAGCTGTACTCCCTCTAGCACCAGGGTCAGCTGTACCCCCTCTAGCACCAGGGTCAGCTGTACCCCCTCTAGCACCAGGGTCAGCTGTGCCCCCTCTAGCACCAGGGTCAGCTGTACCCCCTCTAGCACCAGGGTCAGCTGTACCCCCTCTAGCACCAGGGTCAGCTGTACCCCCTCTAGCACCAGGGTCAGCTGTACCCCCTCTAGCACCAGGGTCAGCACACTCTCAAATGTAGTTTTTTTGCCATCATTGTAAGCAAACCACATACACACTATATGATACATTTATTAAACATGGGTGAGTCTTTGTCACACCCTGGATCATGGGAAGTGACAAAGAGCTCTTATGGGACCAGGGCACAAATAATAATATAATAATTATCATTCATTTTGCTCTTTATTTAGCCATCTTACATATGATTTGTTCATTGAACATTGTGAATAAGGGTGTTTGAAGGGACATAACTCTGCAATGTTGGGTTGTATTGGAGAGAGTCTCAGTCTTAAATCCTTTTCCACAAACATTCTGTGCCTGTATTTAGTTGTCATGCTAGTGAGGGCCGAGAATCCACTCTCACATAGGTACGTGGTTGCAAAGGGCATCAGTGTCTTAACTGTCACGGTTCATGAATCCACTGCCTCCTTTTCCTTCTCTCTCTCTCTCTCTCTCTCCCGTGTTTGTGTGGGCGTGGTTCCCAATCTCGGCCTGATTGTCTGCGCCAGCTGGAATCACTTATCTTCCCTTTATATGTTCTGTAACCAGTGTTTCTTGTTGTCAGATCGTTGTTACTTCCCTGAGGTTGTGTCGTGTGTCCGTGCTCATCTCTCGCCGCCCTTGTGTGGATTATCTGCTGTGCTCCTTCCTACCCATCCGGACACTCTCCCCTGGGTTTCTCAGCACGCTCACATAGGAGGATGCGCCCTAGTCCCTGGGTCGGATTCCGTCTGAGTACAGTCTGTCTGTCCTGTTGCTGCTGTAACCTGTATTCATTAAACCATCGTTGCTTGCATCTTGCATCCGCCTCTGTATTGTTACAGAACGATCTGACCAGACCATGGATGCAGCGAGTTCAACGAGTCTGACCGAATTCATTTCCCGTAGTATCACGAGAATGGATCAACAAGAGGAGAACATCTCCAGCACAGGTCGGGCAGTACAAGCCATTGCGACGCAGGTATCCCAGCTGACCCAACAATTACAACATCTGAGGGGTCTCGCTGCGCCACCTACACCGGCAGTTCAACCCGCCCCGCCAGAGCCGGTTTCCCAGCTAGAGCCACGGCTACAGACACCAGAGGGTTATTCAGGTGATCCTGACTATTGCAGAGCTTTTCTTACGAGATGTTCCATGCATTTCTCGTTGCAGCCACGGACCTTCAACCGTGAACAGTCTAAGGTAGCATTCGTACTCACACTGCTATCAGGCAAAGCGGCTCTTTGGGGAACGGCGGTGTGGGCGAACCAGGACCCATGCTGCACCTCTTTCCAGACACTCTCCGAGGAGATGAGAAGGGTCTTCGATCGGGCCGTGGCGGGTAGGGAGGCGGCCAGACTACTCGCTGACCTTCGCCAAGGAGACCGTTCAGTATCGGAATACTCCATCCAATTCCGCACTCTGGCCGCAGAGTGTCAGTGGAACGAGGAGGCGCAGTGGGACATGTTCCTGCATGGGCTGGAGGACCGGATCCAGAAGGAGATTTATGTTCTGGACCTTCCCAGGAGTTTAAAAGGACTAGTGGAACTAGCCTTGAGGGTCGACGCTCGTCTGAGTCGTGTTGGCCGCCGAGCATGCCCTAACAGACCGTATAACGACATGGAGGGCTGGCATGCCAGCGGCGGGAACACGGCCAGTTCAGCCTCCGCTCACGAACCCATGCAGCTGGGGAGAGCTCGCCTCTCCCGGGAAGAGAAGGAGAGGCGGAGATCCCAAGGGCTCTGTCTCTACTGTGGTAGAGCGGGCCACTTTATCCACTCCTGCCCGGTAAAAGATTAGGCCCGGTAGTAAGAATGAGGCTACTATCGGGTGGTGTCACCACAGAGAAGACCTCATCATCTACTCTCCTCCCGGTAAGACTAAGATGGGCCAACCACACGCACGACACCCAAGCCTTACTGGACTCAGGAGCAGAGGGTAATTTCATGGACTTCAAGCTCGCTCACAAACTCCAGATTCCTATCACCTCACTCACGCACAAGATATCCGTCAACGCTCTCAATGGTCAAGAACTACCCAACATTTCTCACACCACTGAACCTATCACACTCATCACTTCTGGCAATCACACTGAGACACTATCATTTCTACTCATGGACTCACCCCTTGCACCATTAGTTCTCGGCCACCCTTGGCTCACCCAACACAACCCCAGAGTTGACTGGGGTCATAACTCTATATCCATGTGGAGTAACAAATGTCTTGAGTCCTGTTTAGTGTCTGCTTGTTCGTCTGTGTCTGATTCTGTGTTTCTAGAGGAGGCAGTGGATTTGTCTAACGTGCCCGTTGAATACCTCGACCTGAAGGAGGTGTTCAGTAAGTCCCGTGCTGCTTCTCTTCCTCCGCATCGTCCGTATGACTGTGCAATAGAATTATTGCCAGGTGAGTCTCCGCCTAAAGGCAAGTTATATTCACTCTCTGTTCCTGAGAGGGAGGCTATGGAGAGATACATCTCTGGTTCTCTGGCATCTGGATTCATTCGTCCTTCCTCTTCTCCAGCGGGGGCGGGGTTCTTCTTTGTGGAGAAGAAAGACGGATCTCTGCGTCCTTGCATTGATTACCGTCGGTTGAATAACATCACAGTGAAGAATACCTATCCCTTACCGTTGATGTCCTCAGCCTTTGAAAGGTTACAGGGAGCATCCGTGTTCACTAAGTTGGATTTACGTAATGCATATCATTTGGTTCGCATAAGGGGGGGGGGGGACGAATGGAAGACCGCGTTTAACACCCCCAGAGGGCACTTCGAATATTTGGTCATGCCTTTTGGGCTATCCAACTCCCCAGCGGTTTTCCAGGCACTCGTAAATGACGTGCTGAGAGATATGATTGATCAGTTCATATATGTTTACCTGGATGACATACTGATTTTTTCTTCTTCTCTCCAGGAACACGTTCAGCACGTCAGACGAGTGCTTCAGAGGTTGTTGGAGAATGGACTTTTGTCAAGGCGGAGAAATGCATTTTTCATGCACAATCCGTTCCATTCCTAGGTTACATCGTCTCGACTGAAGGTATTCGCATGGATCCTGACAAGGTTAAGGCTGTGGTGGATTGGCCAAGCCCAGATTCCCGTAAGGCCCTACAGAGGTTTCTGGGATTCGCCAATTTCTACCGGCGTTTCGTTCGCAACTTTAGCCAGATAGTCGCTCCTCTTACCGCCTTAACCTCCCCAGAGTGACGTTCAGGTGGTCCGATACAGCCGAGGCTGCATTCGTCAAACTCAAGAGCCGCTTTGTTTCGGCTCCCATCCTCATAGCTCCCGATCCCTCGCGTCAGTTCGTGGTGGAGGTGGACGCTTCAGAGGTGGGGGTAGGTGCGGTACTTTCCCAACGTTCCTCTTCTGACGACAAGATGCACCCTTGCGCGTTCCTTTCCCATTGGTTATCACCTGCGGAACGCAACTACGACATTGGCAACAGAGAGTTGTTGGCAGTGAAGTTAGCACTGGAGGAGTGGCGCCATTGGTTAGAGGGTTCGGGGGTACCTTTTATAGTTTGGACCGATCACAAAAATTTGGAATATATCAGAACCGCCAAGCGACTCAACTCCAGGCAGGCGCGGTGGGCACTCTTTTTCGGACGTTTTGACTTCTCTCTCGTATCGCCCGGGTTCCAAGAATGTCAAACCCGATTCCCTTTCTCGCATTTTTGACCATTCCGAACGCCCATCCACTCCCGAGTGCATCCTACCCGGGACCCTAGTGGTCTCCACACTCACATGGGAGGTTGAATCGAGGGTCAAAACGGCCTTAGAAGGGGTAACGCCTCCGCCCGGTTGCCCGCCTAATCGGTTGTTTGTGCCGGAGGGGTGTCGGTCCGATGTTATTCGGTGGGGGCATTGCTCCAACGTAGCGTGTCATCCAGGAGTCAGTCGCACTAGCTTTTTGGTTAAGCAACGCTTTTGGTGGCCACTGATGGCTCGTGACATTCACAGTTTTGTCTTGGCTTGCTCGGTTTGTGCCACTGGGAAGACTTCTAATCGACCCCCAGATGGGTTACTCCAACCGCTGTCGGTCCCTTCGAGACCCTGGTCCCACATCGCGCTAGATTTTGTTACCGCCCTCCCGCCCTCCCAGGGCAAGACTGTTGTTTTGACCGTGGTGGACCGGTTCTCGAAGGCGGCTCATTTTATTCCCTTGCCTAAATTACCATCTGCCAAGGAGACAGCGGTAACTGTCGTGGATCACGTCTTTCGCTTACATGGTCTGCCGATGGACGTAGTTTCTGACAGGGGGCCCCAATTTGTGTCCAAGTTTTGGCAAGAGTTTTGTAGGTTACTGGGAGCGAGTGTCAGCCTGTCTTCAGGGTTTCATCCCCAGAGCAACGGTCAAGCGGAGAGGGCCAACCAAGATTTGGAGAGAGTGTTGCGATGTTTGGTTTCTAAGAATCCCTCTTCCTGGAGTCAACAACTCTCTATGGTTGAGTACGCTCACAATTCGTTGCCAGTGGCAGCCACGGGTCTCTCTCCGTTTGAGTGTAGTTTAGGTTACCAGCCACCTATCTTTCCCAGTACGGAGTCCGAGGTGTCTGTTCCCTCCGCTCACGCTTTCATCCAGAGGTGCCGTCGCGCATGGAGCAGAGCCCGTGAGACTCTTCTCCGGGTGGGGGCGCGCACCAAGACTAAGGCCGATCGCCACCGGTCGAAGCCTCCGGTATACGTCGTTGGCCAAAGAGTGTGGCTTTCTACTAAGAACATTCCACTCCGATCCGTTTCGAACAAGCTTGCCCCCAAATTTATCGGCCCGTTCAAAGTCACCAGGATCATTAGTCCGGTGGCGGTCCGGCTCCAGCTTCCTCCGGCGTATAGGAGAATTCATCCTACCTTTCATGTGTCTAAAATAAAACCTGTGTTTCAGGCACGCATTAACCCACCGGTCCCGGTTCCCCCGCCGCCACGACTTGTTGATGGGGAACCCACCTTTTCTGTCAATCGTATTTTGGACTCTAGAAGGAGGGGACGCGGATTCCAGTACCTGGTGGACTGGGAGGGTTACGGCCCGGAGGAGAGAAGTTGGGTACCTGCTAGGGACATTCTGGATCACTCCCTTATCGATGATTTCAATCGACAGGTAAATTCGCCTGGGAACGCCAAGAGGCGTTCCTAGGGGGGTATTGTCACGGTTCATGAATCCACTGCCTCCTTTTCCTTCTCTCTCTCTCTCTCTCTCTCTCTCTCTCTCCCGTGTTTGTGTGGGCGTGGTTCCCAATCTCGGCCTGATTGTCTGCGCCAGCTGGAATCACTTATCTTCCCTTTATATGTTCTGTAACCAGTGTTTCTTGTTGTCAGATCGTTGTTACTTCCCTGAGGTTGTGTCGTGTGTCCGTGCTCATCTCTCGCCGCCCTTGTGTGGATTATCTGCTGTGCTCCTTCCTACCCATCCGGACACTCTCCCCTGGGTTTCTCAGCACGCTCACATAGGAGGATGCGCCCTAGTCCCTGGGTCGGATTCCGTCTGAGTACAGTCTGTCTGTCCTGTTGCTGCTGTAACCTGTATTCATTAAACCATCGTTGCTTGCATCTTGCATCCGCCTCTGTATTGTTACAGAAACAGCGTGATTTGCCAAGGCAGGATACTCTGAGCACAGTCAAATCCAGAAATCTGCCAGTGGCTTCTGATTAAATTCAATTTTCACAGAGCCGCTTATTGCAATTTCGATGAGATTCTCTTGTTCAGATATCGGTAAGTGGACTGGAGGCAGGGCATAAAAGGGATAACAAATCCAGTTGTTTGTGTCATCCGTTTCCGGAAAGTACCTGTGTAAATGCGTACCCAAATCCCTCAGGTGCCTCACTATATTCCATTTGACATGGTCCGTAAGCTTGAGTTTATTTGCACACCAAAAAAATCATACAATGATGGAAGGACCTGTGTGTTGTCCTTGTTAATGCAGACAGAGAAGAGCTCCAACTTCTTAATCATAGCCTCAATTTTGTCCTGCACATTGAATATAGTTGTGGAGAGTCCCTGTAATTCCAGATTCAGTTCACTCAGGCGAGAAACAACATCACCCAGACAGGCCAGTCGTGTGAGAAACTCATCCTCATGCAAGCGGTCAGACAAGTGGAAAAACTACTATAAAATAAACTTAAAGCTCGTCTCTCAAATAAAATCATTTTTTGAATACTTTGCCCCATGATTACCAGCTCACTTCTGTATGTTGACAAAGCAGTACATGGTCGCTGCTCATATCATTGCATAGTGCAGAAAATACACGAGAGTTCAGGGGCCTTGCTTTAACAAAGTTAACCATTTTCACTGTTGTGTCCAAATCGCCTTTCAAGCTGTCAGTCATTCCCTTGGCAGCAAGAGCCTCTCGGTGGATGCTGCAGTCTACCCATGAGCCTCTCGGTGGATGCTGCAGTGTACCCAAGAGCCTCTCGGTGGATGCTGCAGTGTACCCAAGAGCCTCTCGTGGATGCTGCAGTGTACCCAAGTGGCGGCGGGAGCAACTGCTTGCACGTCACCACTCCACTATGTCTCCATGTCCTGGCTTTTGCACCATCAGTACAGATACCAACACATCTCGAACCACCAAAGTCCATCTGATGTCACAAAGCTGTTCAATACTTTAAAAAATATAATCTCCTGTTGTCCTGGTTTCCAGTGGTTTGCAGAAGAGGATGTCTTCCTTAATTGACCACACATAAATGCAACAGACATATACCAGGAGCTGTGCCAGGCCTGTTGACTCATCCAGCTGTAACAGACATATACCAGGAGCTGTGCCAGGCCCTCTACATCTGTTGACTCATCCAGCTGTAACGCATATAATTCACTGGCTTGTATGCAAAGCAGTACTTGTTTCAAAACATCTCCTTCCATGTCACTGATTCGTCATGAAACAGTCTTGTTTGATGAAGTCATTGTCTGTATAGTTTTTGGGGCATTTTCCCCCAGCATTGTCCCAGTCATATCCGCAGCAGCAGGAAGAATGAAGTCCTCAACAATAGTATGGGGCTTGCCTGTCCTAGCCACTCGGTAGCTCACCATATAAGACGCTGTCGTGGAAATTTCCTGTATTTACCAAATCATGAGAGCAAACCACACACCAATCAGAGTTATCCCAAAGTTCATCTTTAATTATATGAGCTCCATCACAACCCTGTGACTCTCAGATCAATTCAGTGTCTATCAACCCTGAGATCCTTTATAGCAAAGACACACATAGCCAGACAGCATTGGCCATAATTTATCGTTCAGCTTTGTCTCCTAAACTATGTTATTTTCTCAAACTCAGAACCATAAACCAAATCCCCATATCAACAGCCATATATCAAATCCATCCTATCTTGACAAGATCACAGAGACACATTGACTGGCACACAGACATTGTGGAGCCAAGAGATACACACTTGACCTCTCCCCCCTCTCCGGCCCAAGTAACTTAGTCTTGACAGAGAACAGATGACTTCTTATTAAATGGTGGCTGTTACTACTTGAAAGTCTTCTTAGTTCTCGTTTAAAAAAACTCCCATGGCTTATTTTTGAAATTGGTGTGTTTTGTTTCTAAATGTCTCCGCAAGAGTGAATGTTTCACCGAGTTGTGAGATAGCACTTTTGCACATATAACACACTGTGGCTGAGGAAAGGCACTACTCCCAATATACACTACCGTTCATAAGTCTGGGGTCACTTATAAATGTCCTTGTTTTTTAAAGAAAAGCCCATTTTTTGTCCATTAAAATAACATCAAATTGATCAGAAATACTGTGTAGACATTGTTAATGTTGTAAATAACTATTGTAGCTGGAAACGGCTGATTTTTTATGGAATATCTACAGAGGGCCATTATCAACAACCTGGTGTCCCAGGTCTAAATCAGTCCCTGATTAGAGGAGAATCACCCACCTGGTGTCCCAGGTCTAAATCAGTCCCCGATTAGAGGAGTATGACCCACCTGGTGTTCCTGGTCTAAATCAGACCGGCACTGGTGGTACTGGGCCAAGGACACGCACCTCAGGGCGAGTGCGGGGAGGAGGAACAGGCTGAACTGGGCTCTGGCGACGCACAGGAAGCAGGGGGCAGCCACCGGAGGGCTGGTGCGTGGAGATGGCACCGGATAAACCGGAACGAGAAGGCGCACTGGAGATCTGGAGCACCGAGCCTGCCCAACCTTACCTGGTTGAATGCTCCCCGTAGCCAGGCCAGTGCGGCGAGGTGGAATAGCCTGCACTGGGCTGTGCAGGCGAACCGGGGACACCATTCGTAAGGCTGGTGCCATGAATGCTGGCCCGAGGAGACGCACTGGAGACCAGATACATAGAGCCGGTTTCATGGCACCTGGCTCGATGCCCACTCTAGCCCGGCCGATACGAGGAGCTGGAATGTACCGCACCGGGCTATGCACACGCACCGGGGACACCGTGCGCTCCACCGCATTACATGGTGCCTGCCCGGTACAACGCCCTCTCGCTCCACGGTAAGCACTGGGAGCTGGCGCAGGTCTCCTACCTGACTTCGCCACACTCCTCGTGTGCCCTCCCCCAATAAATTTTTGGGGCTGCTACTCGGGCGTCCAGCCGCGCCGCCGTGCTGCCTCCTCATACCGGCGCCTCTCTGCTTTCCCTGCCTCCAGCTCTGCTTTGGGAGGGCGATATTCCCCTGGCTGTGCCCAGGGTCCTTTGCCGTCCAGAATCTCCTCCCAAGTCCAGAAGTCCTTTGATTGCTGCTGCTGCCCGTTACCACGGTGCTTGGTCCTTGGTTGGTGGGTTATTCTGTCACGGTCGTCGTATGGAGTGGACCAAAGCGCAGCGTGGTTAGAAAACATTCTTCTTTATTTAATGAAGAACACTTAAACAAAAACAACAAAACGAATAAGACGAACGTGACCGCGATATAAACAATGTGCTAACGTGCAACTACACATAGTGTAACGGCTCTCTTCCGTGGAAGGACCAAAAGGACCAAAATGCAGCATAGTTCGTGTTCAACATGTTTAATAAAAGACGATAACATGAACACTACACAAATACAAAATAACAAATGTGGCAAAACCTGAAACAGTCCTATCTGGTGCAGAGAACACAAAGACAGGAAACAACCACCCACAAACCCCAACACAGTCCTATCTGGTGCAGAGAACACAAAGACAGGAAACAACCACCCACAAACCCCAACACAGTCCTATCTGGTGCAGAGAACACAAAGACAGGAAACAACCACCCACAAACCCCAACACAGTCCTATCTGGTGCAGAGAACACAAAGACAGGAAACAACCATCCACAAACCCCAACACAGTCCTATCTGGTGCAGAGAGAACACAAAGACAGGAAACAACCACCCACAAACCCCAACACAGTCCTATCTGGTGCAGAGAACACAAAGACAGGAAACAAATCCACAAACCCCAACACAGTCCTATCTGGTGCAGAGAACACAAACACAACACAGTCCTATCTGGTGCAGAGAACACAAAGACAGAAACAACCAGCCACAAACCCCAACACAAAACAAGCTACCTAAATATGGTTCCCAATCAGAGACTGTAACAATACAGAGGCGGATGCAAGATGCAAGCAACGATGGTTTAATGAATACAGGTTACAGCAGCAACAGGACAGACAGACTGTACTCAGACGGAATCCGACCCAGGGACTAGGGCGCATCCTCCTATGTGAGCGTGCTGAGAAACCCAGGGGAGAGTGTCCGGATGGGTAGGAAGGAGCACAGCAGATAATCCACACAAGGGCGGCGAGAGATGAGTACGGACACACAACACAACCTCAGGGAAGTAACAACGATCTGACAACAAGAAACACTGGTTACAGAACATATAAAGGGAAGATAAGTGATTCCAGCTGGCGCAGACAATCAGGCCGAGATTGGGAACCACGCCCACACAAACACGGGAGAGAGAGAGAGAGAGAGAGAGAGAGAAAAGGAAAAGGAGGCAGTGGATTCATGAACCGTGACAGAGACAAATGACTAACACCTGCCTCTGATTGAGAACCATATCAGGCCATACATAGAAACGGACAAACTAGACACACAACATAGAATGCCCACCCGGCTCACGTCCTGACCAACACGAAAACAAGGAAAACACAACAGAACTATGGTCAGAACGTGACACATAGACAATAACCCACGAAATACCCAACCATTGACCAACATAAACACCTATTTGAAAACAACCTCATAAATCTACAAAAAACCCTAGACAGTACAAAGACCCTAGAATGAGACAAAAACACACAACTAGCCTACCTGGTTAAATAAAGGTGAAATAAAAATAAAAAAAATAAAAAATGTGTTACTCAATGCATTTCTAAGGGCTACTGTAGTAAAACACAAATGTAATATTTTATCCAATATTTTTCTAATTATATTTTTTTAATACCTAAAGGTGTCCATAACATTAATATCAAGTACATGCTAAAAACAGATATTCTAACAAACAATTTAAAAAAAAATCTACCTGCAATAGAGCATGCTGGGAAATATGATAATAATGGGTGTGGTTTTTGTTTAACACCGGTTCTTAACACCAACACTGGAGTAGTTTTACACCAACGAGTGTTAATGTAATACTTACAGAGTTAATATAACACCTGAATTAACACTGGCCAATTTCATGAGTACTCTCATATAGATAGAGTTGCTCTCTATCATGAATTTGATCTAAAAATTCAAGCTGCCACAAGTACAGTCCTCCTATTTCCACCTGCAGAACGAGACACAACACACAAGCAGCTCAGTAGGAATGTGAGGTCCACTCTATAGAACTCAAAACCTGTCTCTGCATCCCGAAACCCAAATCATTCCCCATTACACTACATTTCCTCCGATGGAACTGGAGTAAATGAAGACACAGTAGAAGGCAACACTGCAGAAGTAATATAGAGGAAACATAGGTCAGACAGCATGCGGCGTGGTAAGACTAATACAGACAATTTTAGCAGTCACCCCAAGAATCTATCTGTGGATTAATAAATCTCTCAGCAGAAGAGGACAATAGCAATAAATGAGATTCACAATTTTCTCTCTCTCTCTCTTGATCTCAATGTCAAGAGGCAAACATACTATCAGGAATCACACACATCCTCTCATCACATCCCAACAAAGCAATGATTACTCTCTCTCTCTCTCTCTGTCTCTCTCTCTTTCTGTCTCTCTCTCTCTCTCTCTCTCTCTCTCTCTCTCTCTCTCTCTCTCTCTCTCTCTCTCTCTCTCTCTCCCTCTCCAATTCATAGGGGCTTTACTGACATGGGAAATGTGTTTACATTGCCAAAGCAAGTGAAGTAAATAATAACCAAAAGTGAGAAGAATTTAACAGTAAACAGTGCAATTAAAAAGTTTTAAAAAGATAAAGACGTTTCAAGTGTTATATTGTCAGCTACAATGAACAGTGTTTTAGCAATGTGCAAATTACAATGTTGTTTAAGCTTCACTGGTTGCCCTTTTCTCATGACAACAGGCTACAAATCTTGCTGCTGTGATTGAACACTGCGGTATTTCACCTACCAGAAGTTTATCAATGTTTGATTTGTTTCAAATAATTTGTGGGTCTGTTTGATCTGTGGGAGATAGAGTGCATTCAAAGTATTCAGTCCCATTGACGTTTTCCTCATTTTATTAAGTTACAGCCTTATTCTAATATGGATTAAATAAATACATCATAAATCCTCATCAATCTACACACAATACCCCATAATGACATCACAATACCCCATAATGACATCACAATACCCCACAATGAATTCACAATACCCATTAATGATAAAGCGAAAAAATAATAATTTTGATTTACCAAATTTAAAAAATATAAAAACAGAAAAACCTTATTTACATAAGTCTTCAGACCCTTTGCTATGAGTCTCGAAATTGAGCTTCCATTGATCATCCTTGAGATGTTTTTACAACTTGATTGGAGTCCACCTGTGGCAAATTTAATTGATTGGACATGACTTGGAAAGGCACACATATGTTTATATTAGGTCCCACAGTTGACAGTGCATGTCAGAGCAAAAACCAAGCCATGAGATCAAAGGAATTGTCCATAGAACTCTGGAAAAAAAACTCTGGCACAGTCCCTCCTACTTGACAGGGCTGTCTCTCCTACTTGACAGGGCTGTCCCTCCTACTTGACAGGGCTGTCCCTCCTACTTGACAGGGCTGTCCCTCCTACTTGACAGGGCTGTCCCTCCTACTTGACAGGGCTGTCCCTCCTACTTGACAGGGCTGTCCCTCCTATTTGACAGGGCTGTCCCTCCTACTTGACAGGGCTGTCCCTCCTACTTGACAGGGCTGTCCCTCCTACTTGACAGGGCTGTCCATTCTACCTGACAGGGCTGTTCCACAACTGAGGGTCTTTAATAGGGAATGCCCCGACACCCGGCCTGGTTCTGTATCTAGGAACCGGCTTGTGGGAGCAAAGCACCCTCACTGGGTTGTATGGAACGATCTGTCAGATAAGAGGGGCCAGGGCCATGTCCCTCCTACCTGACAGGGCTAACCCTTCTACCTGACAGGGGCCAGGGCCATGCAGGATTTAAAAATCAGACCGATACTTTACAGCCATCCAATGTGGTGCAGATAAACGTGAAGTGATGTGCTCATTCCTTCTAGTGCTGCAGTGTTCTGGACCAGATCTAAATATCTAATAGTAGAGACTGAGCAGCTGGACAGGAGGGCATTACAGTAGTCTAGCCTAGATGATAGTAGGGACTGAGCAGCTGGACAGGAGGGCATTACAGTAGTCTAGCCTAGATGATAGTAGAGACTGAGCAGCTGGACAGGAGGGCATTACAGTAGTCTAGCCTAGATGATAGTAGGGACTGAGCAGCTAGACAGGAGGGCATTACAGTAGTCTAGCCTAGATGATAGTAGGGACTGAGCAGCTGGACAGGAGGGCATTACAGTAGTCTAGCCTAGATGATAGTAGGGACTGAGCAGCTGGACAGGAGGGCATTACAGTAGTCTAGCCTAGATGATAGTAGAGACTGAGCAGCTGGACAGGAGGGCATTACAGTAGTCTAGCCTAGATGATAGTAGAGACTGAGCAGCTGGACAGGAGGGCATTACAGTAGTCTAGCCTAGATGATAGTAGAGACTGAGCAGCTGGACAGGAGGGCATTACAGTAGTCTAGCCTAGATGATAGTAGGGACTGAGCAGCTGGACAGGAGGGCATTACAGTAGTCTAGCCTAGATGATAGTAGAGACTGAGCAGCTGGACAGGAGGGCATTACAATAGTCTAGCCTAGATGATAGTAGAGACTGAGGGCTGGACAGGAGGGCATTACAGTAGTCTAGCCTAGATGATAGTAGAGACTGAACAGCTGGACAGGAGGGCATTACAGTAGTCTAGCCTAGATGATAGTAGAGACTGAGCAGCTGGACAGGAGGGCATTACAGTAGTCTAGCCTAGATGGTAGTAGAGACTGAGCAGCTGGACAGGAGGGCATTACAGTAGTCTAGCCTAGATGATAGTAGGGACTGAGCAGCTGGACAGGAGGGCATTACAGTAATCTAGCCTAGATGATAGTAGAGACTGAGCAGCTGGACAGAAGGGCATTACAGTAGTCTAGCCTAGATGATAGTAGAGACTGAGCAGCTGGACAGGAGGGCATTATAGTAATCTAGCCTAGACGATAATAGAGACTGAGCAGCTGGACAGGAGGGCATTACAGGATGACGCTGGAGAGACGAAGCAGGTACGGGGAGTCAGACATTTAATAACGAACGGACATGGAACGAGACAGGAACAGCGTCAGCAAACGAGTAACAGCAGCGGAGAACAGAGCAGGGAACTGACACATACAGGTAATAAACAGGTGATGAGTGAGTCCAGGTGAGTCCGATATTGCTGATGCGCATGACGAGGGAAGGCAGTTGTGCGTAATAGATGGCAGGAGTGCATGATGCAGGGCTGTTGGCCCTAAAGCGCCAGGTAGGGAAGAGTGGGAGCAGACGTGACAGCTTTAGCAGTATGTTTAGGGTCATTGTCTTGCTGGAAGGTGAACCTCCGTCATGACAGCTTTAGCAGTATGTTTAGGGTCATTGTCTTGCTGGAAGGTGAACCTCCGTCGTGACAGCTTTAGCAGTATGTTTAGGGTCATTGTCTTGCTGGAAGGTGAACCTCCGTCGTGACAGCTTTAGCAGTATGTTTAGGGTCATTGTCTTGCTGGAAGGTGAACCTCCATCTCATATCAGTGGACGGACTGAACGCTCTGAGAGACTCAGGATTGAGGTCCGTGATATAATCAATTAAAAGAACTACTGCCATGTGATGAGCTGTAGGTGTACCTACTGTAGAAGTCCCCTCGAAGCCTTCCATTGACTATGTACATACCCAGCGTGAGAAGGAGCAGCAGGAGTTGTGACCCCTTTTTGTTGGTTGTTTTGTCGTAGTTTTGTCCAATGGGGGTATATTTGGGAGGGAATGCTGTCATCTCCAGGTAGGTGTTTGCCAACCTGTGTGTTGAGGGTATCGGGTTCTTGTCCAGTTCTGGCATGTAGGCCAGCACAGACTAGTACATGTCCCTGGGCCTGGAAATGGTTGATGTCCCCCTCTAGGATGGAGAAGCTGTCATCATTAAAGTATGGGGATTCTAATGAGGGGATAAAGATAGCACACAGGAGGACATTATTCTCAGTTGAGATAATTTCCTTTTGAATTTTTGCCAAATGTAAAATGTTCCTGTTTTGACTAATTTAATAGAGTGGGTTAGGTCTGATCTATACCAAATTAAAATACCCCCTGAGTTTCTACCCTATGTCACACCTGGTGGTTTGGTGGATGGGACTACCAGCTCTCTGTAACACTCGCTCTCTCTCAATAGATAAGATGTACTTTCCTCTCTCTGCTGGTCTTTCTATCTAATCCCCCCCTCTCTCTCTCTCTCTCTCTCTCTCTCTCTCTCTCTCTCTCTCTCTCTCAATAGATGAGATGTATTTTCCTCTCCGACAACCTTTTAAAGTAATAGATGAACCACTCTATACAGTTCAGGGAAATTCAGAGGCACAGCAGCCTATTCTCTCTCTCTCGTTATGTAGCAAGGAGGTAAAGGAACAATCACTGTCTCACAAGTCAGCCGCTGGTGTATACTGTGGCCTATTAAAACCTCTTCAGGATTGGTGGGTCCCCTGCGGGACGTTTGAGCTAATGTAGGCTAATGCGATTAGGATGAGGTTGTCAGTAGCAAGAAAATTTCCCAGGATATTGACATATCTGATATGGGCAGAAAGCTTACATTCTTGTTCATCTAACTGCACTGTCCAATTTACAGTATCTATTACAGTGAAATAATACCATGCTATTGTGTGAGGAGAGTGCATAGTTTTGTTTTGTACGTGAACAGTTACTAATAAACAAATTAGGCACATTTGGACAGTCTTGTACAATACATTTTTAACATATATGCAATGGTTCATTGGATCAGTCTGAAACTTTGCACATACACTGCTGCCATCTAGTGGCCAAAATCTAAATAGCAGCTGGGCTGGAATAATACATTATGGCCTTTGTCTTTCTATGTTTTATCTTTTACCAGATCTAATGTGTTGTATAATTCTAGATTTTCACATTTGCATGTCCTTGCTTCATAGCCTGAGCTTCAGGAAGCAAGATGTGGGTATGTTATTTTAGGCGAAAATTGAAAAAAAGATACTGTGAAGAGATGAAGCCCTGAGGACAGTTTGGAGCAAATCACCTGGTCGGTTTTATCTCTCTGTCCATCTGAGTAAATCCAATAAGCAGTGTCCATCTCTCTCTTCTCTCTCTCCACTCACTCATTCACTCTCTCACACACACTTTTTAACCCTCTCTTTATTTACCTTTTTCACTCTGGCTCTCTCATTTTCACTTAATCTCGGTCTCTACCCCTCCAAACTGAGATAACATAGGAACCAACAACCCCCCCAAGGCCCTGGCTGACAGCTGGCATAACAACATGGGAACCAACAACCCCCCAAGGCCCTGGCTGACAAGCTGGCATAACAACAAGGGAACCAACAACCCCCCAAGGCCCTGGCTGACAGCTGAAGTAACAACAAGGGAACCAACAACCCCCCAAGGCCCTGGCTGACAAGCTGGCATAACAACATGGGAACCAACAACCCCCCAAGGCCCTGGCATAACAACAAGGGAACCAACAACCCCCCAAGGCCCTGGCTGACAGCTGAAGTAACAACATGGGAACCAACAACCCCCCAAGGCCCTGGCTGACAGCTGAAGTAACAACATAGGAACCAACAACCCCCCAAGGCCCTGGCTGACAAGCTGGCATAACAACATGGGAACCAACAACCCCCCAAGGCCCTGGCTGACAAGCTGGCAAAACAACAAGGGAACCAACAACCCCCCAAGGCCCTGGCTGACAGCTGAAGTAACAACATGGGAACCAACAACCCCCCAAGGCCCTGGCTGACAAGCTGGCATAACAACATGGGAACCAACAACCCCCTGTGGCCCTGGCTGACAGCTGAAGTAACAACAAGGGAACCAACAACCCCCAAGGCCCTGGCTGACAAGCTGAAGTAACAACATGGGAACCAACAACCCCCCAAGGCCCTGGCTGACAGCTGAAGTAACAACATGGGAACCAACAACCCCCCAATGCCCTGGCTGACAAGCTGGAATAACAACAAGGGAACCAACAACCCCCCAAGGCCCTGGCTGACAGCTGGCATAACAACAAGGGAACCAACAACCCCCCAAGGCCCTGGCTGACAGCTGGTATAACAACATGGTAACCAACAAACCCCAAGGCCCTAGCTGACAGCTGGCTTAACAACATGGTAACCAACAACCCCCCAAGGCCCTGGCTGACAGCTGGCATAACAACATGGGAACCAACAACCCCCCAAGGCCCTGGCTGACAGCTGAAGTAACAACAAGGGAACCAACAACCCCCCAAGGCCCTGGCTGACAGCTGAAGTAACAACAAGGGAACCAACAACCCCCCAAGGCCCTGGCTGACAGCTGAAGTAACAACATGGGAACCAAGAACCCCCCAAGGCCCTGGCTGACAGCTGAAGTAACAACATGGGAACCAACAACCCCCCAAGGCCCTGGCTGACAGCTGACATAACAACATGGGAACCAACAACCCCCCCAAGGCCCTGGCTGACAGCTGAAGTAACAACATGGGAACCAACAACCCCCCAAGGCCCTAGCTGACAGCTGGCATAACAACATGGGAACCAACAACCCCCCAAGGCCCTGGCTGACAGCTGAAGTAACAACATGGGAACCAACAACCCCCAAGGCCCTGGCTGACAGCTGGCATAACAACATGGGAACCAACAACCCCCCAAGGCCCTGGCTGACAGCTGGCATAACGACATGGGAACCAACAACCCCCCAAGGCCCTGGCTGACAGCTGGCATAACAACAAAGGAACCAACAACCCCCCAAGGCCCTGGCTGACAAGCTGGCATAACAACATGGGATCCAACAACCCCAGTGGCCCTGGCTGACAGCTGAAGTAACAACATCAGTGTGGATGAGGAGCAGTGATCTCAGCATTAACATATTGTATTATTGTGTGCGTGTGTGTGTGTGTGTCACAGTATTAGCATATTGTAGCAATTGTGATTGTGTTTGATTAATTAAAACCCACGCAAACACTAGTGGTCCCTGAGCAGGTGCTGAGAGAGAGAGAAAGAGAGAGAGAGAGAGAGATGGAGACAGAGAGAGACAGATAGATGGAAACTGAGAGAGCAGGTTACAGAGATAGCCAGGGGGAGAGAGTGGGAGAAAGAGCGAGCAAGAGAGCGAGCGAGGGTTACTGAGAGAGACAGAGAGAGAGAGCAACATAGTCTTCTTCAAACAGTAATCAGTACCTTCATCTCCTGTTTCAAGTACACTACCTGGACAGGACCCTAGTCTATCGCAGGGCACTACCCCCAGTCTATCCCCTTAATGCTGAGTGCCAAGCAGAGACACATCGGGTCCCACTTTGACTGTCTCTGGTATGACTCTGCCAGGGATCAAAACTCCCAACCTTCCAATCTCAGGACGCACCTAACCACAAGGCCTTTGAGTTGGACTCCTAAACATTTCCCCTGTAAGTGATAGTGGCAGGTAGCCTTGAGGTTACTGGTTCGAATCCGCGAGCCGACGAGGTAAAAATCTGTTGCTGTGCCCTTGAGCATGGCTGATACCACCAATTGCTCAAGGAGCGCTGGACAATGGTGACATTTACATTTACATTTAAGTCATTTAGCAGACGCTCTTATCCAGAGCGACTTACAAATTGGTGCTTTCACCTTATGACATCCAGTGGAACAGCCACTTTACAATAGTGCATCTAGGTCTTTTAAGGGGGGTGAGAAGGATTACTTTATCCTATCCTAGGTATTCCTTAAAGAGGTGGGGTTTCAGGTGTCTCCGGAAGGTGGTGATTGACTCCGCTGTCCTGGCGTCGTGAGGGAGTTTGTTCCACCATTGGGGGGCCAGAGCAGCGAACAGTTTTGACTGGGCTGAGCGGGAACTGTACTTCCTCAGTGGTAGGGAGGCGAGCAGGCCAGAGGTGGATGAACGCAGTGCCCTTGTTTGGGTGTAGGGCCTGATCAGAGCCTGGAGGTACTGAGGTGCCGTTCCCCTCACAGCTCCGTAGGCAAGCACCATGGTCTTGTAGCGGATGCGAGCTTCAACTGGAAGCCAGTGGAGAGAGCGGAGGAGCGGGGTGACGTGAGAGAACTTGGGAAGGTTGAACACCAGACGGGCTGCGGCGTTCTGGATGAGTTGTAGGGGTTTAATGGCACAGGCAGGGAGCCCAGCCAACAGCGAGTTGCAGTAATCCAGACGGGAGATGACAAGTGCCTGGATTAGGACCTGCGCCGCTTCCTGTGTGAGGCAGGGTCATACTCTGCGGATGTTGTAGAGCATGAACCTACAGGAACGGGCCACCGCCTTGATGTTATTTGAGAACGACAGGGTGTTGTCCAGGATCACGCCAAGGTTCTTAGCGCTCTGTGACCTTGGCTGTGACCCCACTCTCCAAGGGTGTCTCAGGGGTGTCCACTGGGCACACACTGGTTGAATCAATGTTGTTTCCACGTCATTTCGAAGACAGTTCGCTGAACCAACGTGCAATTGGTGTTTGTTGCCAGGGGCGAGTTGGGATGTGCAAGAAACACACTTGTACACGTGTGTAACAGGACTAGGGGCTGTTGCGGTGACCCCAGTAAAATTCCACGTGACTGTTGAGTCACGGTAATCTCCTTTCATGCACTCTGGACATGTGTTCGTTAGTACCCAACTCGCTAACAATTATTTATTTTTTTTAATTTTGTTTAATTGGTCGCTAATTCCCTGGTACTCAGGGCTCTATTGTCCCTCCATCAGGTCCTAATGGCCTGGTACTCAGGGCTCTATTGTCCCTCCATCAGGTCCTAATGGCCTGGTACTCAGGGCTCTAATGTCCCTCCATCAGGTCCTAATGGCCTGGTACTCAGGGCTCTATTGTCCCTCCATCAGGTCCTAATGGCCTGGTACTCAGGGCTCTATTGTCCCTCCATCAGGTCCTAATGGCCTGGTACTCAGGGCTCTATTGTCCCTCCATCAGGTCCTAATGGCCTGGTACTCAGGGCTCTATTGTCCCTCCATCAGGTCCTAATGGCCTGGTACTCAGGGCTCTATTGTCCCTCCATCAGGTCCTAATGGCCTGGTACTCAGGGCTCTATTGTCCCTCCATCAGGTCCTAATGGCCTGGTACTCAGGGCTCTATTGTCCCTCCATCAGGTCCTAATGGCCTCGCACTCAGGGCTCTATTGTCCCTCCATCAGGTCCTAATGGCCTGGTACTCAGGGCTATATTGTCCCTCCATCAGGTCCTAATGGCCTGGTACTCAGGGCTCTATTGTCCCTCCATCAGGTCCTAATGGCCTGGTACTCAGGGCTCTATTGTCCCTCCATCAGGTCCTAATGGCCTGGTACTCAGGGCTCTATTGTCCCTCCATCAGGTCCTAATGGCCTGGTACTCAGGGCTCTATTGTCCCTCCATCAGGTCCTAATGGCCTGGTACTCAGGGCTCTATTGTCCCTCCATCAGGTCCTAATGGCCTGGTACTCAGGGCTCTATTGTCCCTCCATCAGGTCCTAATGGCCTGGTACTCAGGGCTCTATTGTCCCTCCATCAGGTCCTAATGACCTCGCACTCAGGGCTCTATTGTCCCTCCATCAGGTCCTAATGGCCTGGTACTCAGGGCTCTATTGTCCCTCCATCAGGTCCTAATGACCTTGCACTCAGGGCTCTATTGTCCCTCCACCAGGTCCTAATGGCCTCGGACTCAGGGCTCTATTGTCCCTCCACCAGGTCCTAATGGCCTCGTACTCAGGGATCGATTGTCCCTCTAACCACTCTGATATCAATGCAAATGCAATCTAAAATCTCATCAAACACTGATCATCAAAACAGTAACGTGCTTCTAAAACTCACCTCACTGTAAATCGATCAATTTGAAGAAAGAAGTTTAACAGCAGGTTGAAACTGAGAGCTTTCTTTCTTTCTTTCTTTCCTTTTCTTTCTTTTTTCTTTTAATTAACACGGGTTTAAAACGGGAACGTTTTTCATCCAAAAATTAAAAGAGAGCCCCCTATCTCGAAGAAGTTAATGCTATGCTAGCTATCAATACTCTTACACAAATGTTTGTGTAGCTATGGTTGAAAAGCATTTTTTGAAAATCTGAAATGACAGTGTTGTTAACAAAAGGCTAAGCTTGTGAGCCAATATATTTATTTCATTTCATTTGCGATTTTCATGAATAGTTAACATTGCGTTATGGTAATGAGCTTCAGGCTATAATTACACTCCCGGATACGGGTTTTTTTCTTAGCCAAACGTGATGAACAAAACGGAGCGATTTCTCCTACACAAATAATCTTTTTGGAAAAACTGAACATTTGCTATCTAACAGTCTCCTCATTGAAAACATCCAAAGTTCTTCAAAGGTAAATGATTTTATTTGAATGCTTTTCTTGTTTTTGTGAAAATGTTGCCTGCTGAATGCTAGGCTTAATGCTATGCTATCTATCAATACTCTTACACAAATGCTTGTGTTGCTATGGTTGAAAAGCATATTTTGAAAATCTGAGATGACAGTGTTGTTAACAAAAGGCTAAGCTTGTGAGCCACTATATTTATTTAATTTCTTTTGCGATTTTCATGAATAGTTAACCTGTTCAACCTATGGGGGCGCTGTGTCATTATTGGATAAAAAGACGTGCCCGTTTTAAGCGCAATATTTTGTCACGAAAAGATGCTCGACTATGCATGGAATTGACAGCCTTGGAAACACACAACTCTGACATCTCCAAAACTGCAAAGATATTATCTGTGCGTGCCCCAGAACTAATGCAACAGGCGAAACCAAGATGAAGTTTCATACAGGAAATGCCCCGGATTCTGAAGACGCTGTGTTCCAATGTCTCCTTATATGGCTGTGAATGCGCCAGGAATGAGCCTGCGCTTTCTGTCTATTCCCCGAGGTGTCTGCAGCATTGTGACGTGTTTGTAGGCATATCATTGGAAGATTGACCATAAGAGACTACATTTACCTGGTGTCCCGCCCGGTGTCCTGTGTGCGTAATCTGTCCATGCGCGTTCCATTTCTTCAGAAGAGAAAGTATAATGCCACGATGGATTTTATCGTCGATAGATATGTGAAAAACACCTTGAGGATTGATTCTAAACATCGTTTGCCATGTTTCTGTCGATATTATGGAGTTAATTTGGAAAAAAGTTAGTGTTTTAATGACTTTTATTTTATTTTTTGTTACCAACACGCGATGAACAAAACGGAGCGATTAGTCGACACAAATAATATTTTTTGTAAAAACGGAACATTTGCTATCTAACTGAGTCTCCTCATTGAAAACATCTGAAGTTCTTCAAAGGTAAATGATTTCATTTGAATGCTTTTATGGTTTTTGTGGAAAATGTTGCATGCTAAATGCTAATGCTAAATGGTACGTTAGCCATGAATACTGTTACACAAATGCTTGTTTTGCAATGGTTGAGAAGCATATTTTGAAAATCTGAGATGACAGTGTTGTTAACAAAAGGCTAAGCTTGAGAGCAAATAGATTAATTTCATTTCATTTGCGATTTTCATGGATAGTTAACGTTGTGTTATGCTAATGAGCTTGCTGATAGATTTACACAATCCTGGATACAGGGGTTTTTTCGTAGCTAAACGTGACGCAGAAAACGGAGCGATTTGTCCTAAACAAATAATCTTTCAGGAAAAACTGAACATTTGCTATCTGAGAGTCTCCTCATTGAAAACATCTGAAGTTCTTCAAAGGTAAATGATTTTATTTGAATGCTTTTATGGTTTTTGTGGAAAATGTTGCATGCTGAATGCTAATGCTAAATGGTACGTTAGCCATGAATACTGTTACACAAATGCTTATTTTGCAATGGTTGAGAAGCATATTTTGAAAATCTTAGATGACAGTGTTGTTAACAAAAGGCTAAGCTTGAAAGCAAATAGATTAATTTCATTTAATTTGCGATTTTCATGAATAGTTAACGTTGTGTTATGATAATGAGCTTGCTGATAGATTGACACAATCCTGGATACAGGGGTTTTTTCATAGCTAAACGTGACGCAGAAAACGGAGCGATTTGTCCTAAACAAATAATCTTTCAGGAAAAACTGAACATTTGCTATCTGAGAGTCTCCTCATTGAAAACATCTGAAGTTCTTCAAAGGTAAATTATTTTATTTGAATGCTTTTCTGTTTTTTTGTGTAAATGTTGCCTGCTGACTGCTAACGCTAAATGCTACGCTAAATGCTATGTTAGCCATCAATACTGTTACACAAATGCTTGTTTTGCAATGGTTGAGAAGCATATTTAGAAAATCTGAAATGACAGTGTTGTTAACAAAAGGCTAAGCTTGAGAGCAAATAGATTCATTTCATTTCATTTGCGATTTTCATGAATAGTTAACGTTGCGTTATGGTAATGAGCTTGAGGCTGTATTCACGATCCCGGATCCGGGATGGCTCGACGCAAGAAGTTAACGTTGCGTTATGGTAATGAGCTTGAGGCTATAATTACGCTCCCGGATACGGGATTGCTCGTCGCAACAGGTTAACTAGGCAAGTCAGTTAAGAACAAATTCTTATTCACAGTGACGGCCTAGGGTGATTAATTCAAAAATCCTCATATGCATACAGGAGCTCATGCATATGCATCGACCTACAGTATTTATGAGCCTAAGTCCTCCCCCCAGAACACAAAAAAAACACAGAATTAAAATAATGATTGAGCCGTTACAAAATAAATAGCTTACCGTATATTACACCACTTTTTTTATTTTTTTTTAAAGATTTGGTACATAATTGATTTTGCCTAAAGGCTACTCCAAAATTAAACTAATTATATTTAATATCACCTTTCAGTGTGGACTGTATTATTAGGCATACTGGATGGACTTATGGATGGTTACCTTATGCTACACTCCAAACGTTCTATCCATGAATCTGGGAGCGCTTGAGGATGTATAGGCCTAGCCGATGCTCTTGTTTCATTGATTGTGCAGGGCGACTTATGGAGTTAGCCTACAATTATAGTGACTTTGTATTTGATATTTGAATAGCCTAGTTATAGGGATTTAAAAAAAATATATTTTCAGAATTAACCTGTTGCTTCTACTCGGGACGCTTGCGTCCCAACTAGAGCTCTGGAAATGCAAATGCGCTACGCTAAATGCTAATAGTATTAGTTAAAACTCAAACGTTCATTAAAATACACATGCAGGGTATCGAATTAAAGCTACACTCGTTGTGAATCCAGGCAACAAGTCAGATTTTTAAAATGCTTTTCGGCAAAAGCATGAGAAGCTATTATCTGATAGCATGCAACACCCCAAAAGACCCACAGGGGACGTAAACAAAATAATTAGCATTTCGGCGTTACACAAACCGCACAATAAAATACAAAACATTCATTACCTTTCACCATCTTCTTTGTTGGCACTCCTAGATGTCCCATAAACACTATTTGGGTCTTTATTTCGATTAAATCGGTCCATATAAAGCCTAGATATCGTTATATGTAGACTGTGTGATAAACGAAAAAAACATTGTTTCAAAACGTAACGTCATTTTTTTAAATTCAAAAAGTCGACGATAAACTTTCACAAAACACTTCGAAATACGTTTGTAATGTAACTTTAGGTATTAGTAAACGTTAATAAGCGATAAAATTCATCAGGAGGCGATGTAAAGATCATTAGCTGTCCGTCTGGAAAAATGTCCGGCTAGAAACTCAACGAAAATATCCGGTCCTAGACCGGAGGAAATACGGTGTCCTGCATGTGTTTGACCAAGAAAAAACTCGAAGGGAAATGACAAGACTCTAGACACCGTGTGGAAGCTGTAGATACTGCAACCTCAGTCAATTAATTGTGGTTCACCTTTATCAATGGGATCAAGTAGCGCATGGATATATTTTCCCATTTTCAGTGATCAGTTTTTCCTGTGCTTTTCGATGTAAATGCCGTTCTGGTAAAGCCACAGCAGTGATTTAACCAGTTTTTTAAACGTCTGAGTGTTTTCTATCCACACAGACTAAGCAAATGCATATACTATATTCCTGGCATGAGTAGCAGGGCGCTGAAATGTTGCGCGATTTTTAACAGAATGTTCAAAAAAGTAGAGGGTCGACTTAAGAGGTTAATAAAGGACACGTTAATTCACTTTAGCTAACAAATATTTCACCACCATGCGTTTCCATATCCTCCTCGCTCACCTTAATTTCGTTCTTGAGCGCGCAGAGAGACGGGGCTGACTATAGTTTAATGAAATATGTTTGGATGTGAAAACATGTTACCATCGACGTTCCCGAACGGATTTGAATTGGATCCCCAAAATGAAGCACTGGGAAGTTGCGGAAACAGGGTTGGAGATCCCATGGCATACAGAGTTTGGGTGGGAATATCACCTGTTGTGCAGGATGCATGCTCGTCAAACAGTTGTTGATGGTGGAGTGAAATAACCAGAGTAATCTACCTGGCATTATTGACAAGCGAACTCGGCGGGAAAGAGGCCTCCATTTGCCATTCCGGTGCAAAGACCTACAGATTAAATGTATTTATTTTCGTGACGGTTTCATTTTATAAACGGGCCATTCATAATCGATTTTACATTTTAGACTACATTATATTGAGAATAGTCTGATAGGTGAACATTTGATCACTTGATGAGAGAACAGCTGTGTAAACCCTGAGATAAGGAACAGAACTTTCTTAGATCATCATTCGCCTATAGTCCCGTCATGCAGCCCATTTATGTTTCTAATACATTCTAAGGTTTGTATCATTCACAAGTGAAGATGCCTAAAAACTCCAAAATCTAGCACATAAAGTAGGACCTATTTCAAATGATCACTTTTATGCTCAACATAGTCACTTCATATGCAACATAGTCACTTCATATGCAACATAGTCACTTCATTGCTCCGAAAAGGGAAAATGTTCCTTTTTATTTTATTCAGCTAAGATCAATATTATTCTTCTTAGTATAAAATCATATACTACCAAATAAGTATGGGACTCAGACACATATATTGTCTGCTGAATGAACAAGTCTAGAGTCTATGGCATGGAGCCTAGCCAGATAACATACAGTAGGACAACTGATGTGCTGTTCTTCTGAAATACATTTTCTTCATATCACAATGTTTATTTAGACCTTGACTAAAATAAATAATATACTTTTTTTTTTTTAAATGTAGATGTTCCAAAGGCACGTATTAGCATCTCCATGACTCCATGCTGGTATCCACGGAGGAATGGAGATGTTAAACGTGTTTATATGTTAACGTTCAATTACCACGAGTCTATTGCGACAATAACCAGCTGACAAAATGACCGCCACAGCCCTAAACAGGACAAGTTTTAAAAGGCCCAACAATGTATTGCTACTATCACCCCGCTCACCCACCTGCCCCGCCCGCCTCCACTTACCTGCATGCCTCCGCTGGATTTCTTGTGGTTGAGAAGCAGTTCCACGGCCCCCACCACCTCTTTGCGGATGGCGTGCAGCAGTGCATCTCCGACATACACGTTAAAGCTCAGCAGTAGCTCTATGATCTCCAGGTTCTCATTCTCGATGGCGATCAGCAGAGCTGTGCGGCCTAACGGGTCTATACAGTTAATGTTGATCTTGAAGTAGATCTCGGCCTCCTGTGGGGAAGGGACAACGATAGGATAACTCAGGGATGGTGTAACAATAATTGGGAAGGGATGATAATGGAAATTCCATCTCACACTAATTATCGTGGTAAATTGGATAACCGACAGTGAAGGTAAACTTATTTGAACTCTCTTTTGAAGAAGTTATTTATTTTCATCAACCTTTTAATTGAAGGTGCTGACCATCAATCCACCGAAAACTCCCCCACACACACACACACACACACCTGTACGTCCGTCCCTACCTCCAGAGCCTGTTTGACGCTGCCGTAGTCTCCCTTCTCCACGGTTCCCAGATAGGCCTTCTCCAGGGAAGACAGCTCCGACTCAGACCGGACGATCCGCAGCGGGATACGGTCCCGGTACGAAGAGCTGTCTGTCCGCCGGTAGTACAGCTGAGACATCTCACCTCACCTCAACTCAGCTTTTACGGCAGGTGCTGTTGTGGGTCCTGCTGTGGCTAGGGCATCACAGACTGTAGCGGGACAGAGAAGGTGTGAGAGGGGCAATGAGAGAAGCCTAAACGATGCTGGGTGAGAAATACATAATCATGTATGACTTTATTCGTTGTGTATATTGTGTTGTATATTGATGGTTGACACAACCAAAACAAAAGGAGCAATACAGAGAGAGAACAAGAGAAATAGAGAGAGAGAGGTAGAGATAGAGAGGGAGGGAGAGAGAGAGAGAGGGAGTGAAAGAGACAATGTTCTGCGCAAATTTCAAATTGGCTTCTTACCAAAATACCATTTGACAGACCACGTATATACACTGTACAGAGACAGACAAACAAACAAAGCAAAAAAAAAGCAAAGTCTTCTCATGATTGTTGATATCAAAAAAGCATTTCACTCAATTTGGCATCAGGGTCTGCTAATCAAATTGATGGAAAGCGGTAATGGAAGAAAAACACATGATAATATAAAATGAATGTACACAAACAACAAGTGTGCAGTTAAAATTGGCATTAAACACACATTTCTTTCCTCTGGGCTGTGGGGTGAGACAGGAATGCATCTTGAGCCCCACCCTCTTCAACATCTATATCACCATACTAGAATCTGAAGTCAAATGTCTACTTTTTGCTGATGATCTGGCGCTGAAGCACCAGACCTACTGATACCATAGACCTACTGAACCTACTGATACCATAGACCTACTGATACCATTGACATACTGGACCTACTGATAGCATAGACCTACTGATACCATAGACCTATTGATACCATAGACCTACTGGACCTACTGATCCCATAGACCTACTGATACCATTGACATACTGGACCTACTGATACCATAGACCTACTGATACCATAGACCTATTGATACCATAGACCTACTGGACCTACTGATCCCATAGACCTACTGATACCATTGACATACTGGACCTACTGATCCCATAGACCTACTGATACCATTGACATACTGGACCTACTGATCCCATAGACCTACTGATACCATTGACATACTGGACCTACTGATCCCATAGACCTACTGTAACGATTTTCCTCCTCTTCTGACGAGGAGTATGAAGGATCGGACCAATGCGCAGCGTGGTAAGTGTTCATGTTATTTATTAGGAACAGAAACACTAAACAAAATAACAAAGAGAGTGAAACAAAAACGAAACAGTCCTGTAAGGTGCAGCAACACAAAACATAGAATGCCCACCCCAACTCACGCCCTGACCAAACTAAAATAGAGACATAAAAAAGGAACTAAGGTCAGGATGTGACATTCAGTCCCCAACCAAGGAGGGCCTACAGCAGCACCTAGATCTTCTGCACAGATTCTGTCAATTTAGGCCCTGACAGTGAGTCTCAGTAAGACAATAATAATGGTGTTCAAAAAAAGGTCCAGTTGCCAGGACAACAAATAAAAACTGCCTTTGAGCACAGCCTAAACATCCACATCACAGGTCACTTCCACAAGGCTGTGAATGATCTAAGAGGCAAGGCAAGAAGGGCCTTGTATAGCATCAAAAGGAACATTAAAATCGACATCCCAATAAGGATCTTACTAAAAATACTTCAATTAGTTCTAGAATCCATTGCCATCTGTGATTGTGAGGTCTGGGGTCCACTCACCAATGAAGAATCAACAAAAAAATGGGACAAACACCCAATTGAGACTCACAAACACAAACACAAACAGACCCCACAGAGCCACAGGCCAGCAACACAATTAGACACAACCAAATTCTGAGAAAGAAAAAAAGATAACTTTTGACACACTAGAAAGAATCAAACAAAAACAGAGCAAATTGGAATGCTATCTGTCCCTAAACACAGCGGCAAAATACCTGACCACCGTGACTGACCCAAAACGAAGAAAATCTATGTACAGACTCAATGAGCATTGCCTTGCTATTGAGAGAGGTCGCCATAGGCAGACATGACTCTCAAGAGAAGACAGGCTATGTGCCCACTTTCCAATAAAATTAGGTGCCAACTGAGCTGCACTTCCTAACCTCCTGCCAACTGTATGAACACATTAGAGATACATACTGTATATATTTCCCACTGATCATACGCACCCACAAAGAATTTGAAAATAAATTAAACAATTAAACACTGGAATTCATGATAAATGGTCACATCTCTTATTATACAGTTCTGAAATGATTGGACAGGTATACTAGGCAATTGGCCAAGCCTACTCTCAGAAAGACTATAGGAGGCCTTTTCACCACACTGCTTGTTTACATAGCTCTACCATGGCATCGAGGTAGCAGAATTGTTAGAGTTCTTTGGAGTTGGTTTTCCCAGTAGCCTATAAAACCATAGATCAGAACTAAGAAGAGCAGAGCAGGTAAAAACCACAAAAAGAGATTGATTCAGATATATTCTATAATAGGCTGAATGTGAATCTTACTTTTGAAACACATTCTCATGGAGAACCTATCCAGGACTAGGAGCCATTTTCATTTCTCCGAGTGCCATCTGCTAAAATAGACCTACCGATACCATAGACCTACTGGACCTACTGATCCCATAGACCTACTGATACCATAGACCTAATGGACCTACTGATCCCATAGACCTACTGATACCATAGACCTAATGGACCTACTGATAGCAAAGACCTACTGATAGCATAAACCTACTGATACCATAGACCTACTGGACCTACTGATACCATAGACCTACTGGACCTACTGATACCATAGACCTACTGGACCTACTGATACCATAGACCTACTGGACCTACTGATACCATAGACCTACTGGACCTACTGATACCATAGACCTACTGATACCATAGACCTAATGGACCTACTGATAGCAAAGACCTACTGATAGCATAAACCTACTGATACCATAGACCTACTGGACCTACTGATAGCAAAGACCTACTGATACCATAGACCTACTGATACCATAGACCTACTGGACCTACTGATCCCATAGACCTACTGATACCATAGACCTAATGGACCTACTGATAGCAAAGACCTACTGATAGCATAAACCTACTGATACCATAGACCTACTGATACCATAGACCTACTGGACCTACTGATAGCAAAGACCTACTGATACCATAGACCTACTGATACCATAGACCTACTGATCCCATAGACCTACTGATACCTACTGACACCATAGACCTAAAGTACATACTGATACAATATATCTATTGACACCATATACCTACTGGACCTACTGATCCCATAGACCTACTGGATCTACTGATACCATAGACCTACTGTACATATTGATCCCATAGACCTACTGGACCTACTGATACCATAGACCTACTGTACATATTGATACCATAGACCTACTGATGCCATATACCTACTGGGCCTACTGATACCATAGACCTACTGTACATATTGATACCATAGACCTACTGATGCCATACACTTCCTGGACCTACCAATACCATAGACCTGCTGGAACTACTGATACCATAGACCTACTGTACATATTGATACCATAGACCTACTGATGCCATATACCTACTGGGCCTACTGATACCATAGACCTACTGATACCATAGACCTACTGATGCCATAGACCTACTGGGCCTACTGATACCATAGACCTACTGATACCATATAACTAATTGACCTACTGATACCAAAGACCTACGGATAGCATAGACCTACTGATACCATAGACCTACTGATAGCATAGACCTACTGATACCATAGACCTACTGATACCATAGACCTACTGATACCATATAACTATTGATACCATAGATCTCCTGGACCTACTGATCCCATAGACCTACTGATCCCATATACCTACTGATACCTACTGATACCATAGACCTAAAGTACATACTGATACAATATATCTATTGATACCATAGACCTACTGCCCCTACTGATTCCATAGACCTACTGGATCTACTGATACCATAGACCTACTGTACATATTGATACCATAGACCTACTGATGCCATACACTTCCTGGACCTACCAATACCATAGACCTGCTGGAACTACTGATACCATAGACCTACTGTACATATTGATACCATAGACCTACTGATGCCATATACCTACTGGGCCTACTGATACCATATACCTACTGATACCATAGACCTACTGATGCCATAGACCTACTTGGCCTACTGATACCATAGACCTACTGATACCATGGAACTAATTGACCTACTGATACCAAAGACCTACTGATAGCATAGACCTACTGATACCATAGACCTACTGATACCATAGACCTACTGGACCAACTGATAGCAAAGACCTACTGATACCATATACCCATTGATACCATAGAACTATTGATACCATAGATCTCCTGGACCGACTGATCCCATAGACCTACTGATACCTACTGATACCATAGACCTAAAGTACATACTGATACAATATATCTATTGATACAATAGACCTACTGGACCTACTGATATCATAGACCTACTGTACATATTGATACCATAGACCTACAGATGCTATAGACCTACTGGACCTACTGATACCATAGACCTACTGTACATATTGATACCATATACCTACTGATGCCATATACCTACTGGACCTACCAATACCATAGACCTGCTGGACCTACTGATACCATAGACCTACTGTACATATTGATACCATAGACCTAGTGATGCCATATACCTACTGGGCCTACTGATACCATAGACTTACTGATCCCATAGACCTACTGGACCTACTGATACCATAGACCCACTGTGCATATTGATACCATAGACCTACTGATGCCATATACCTACTGGGCCTACTGATACCATAGACCTACTGATACCATAGACCTACTGATGCCATAGACCTACTGGGCCTACTGATACCATAGACCTACTGATACCATAGACCTACTGGACCTACTGATAGCAACGACCTACTGATACCATAGACCTACTGATACCATATAACTATTGATACCATAAATCTCCTGGACCTACTGATCCCATAGACCTACTGATCCCATAGACCTACTGATACCTACTGATACCATAGACCTAAAGTACATACTGATACAATATATCTATTGATACCATAGACCTACTGGACCTACTGATCCCATAGACCTACTGGATCTAATGATACCATAGACCTACTGTACATATTGATACCATAGACCTACTGATGCCATATACCTACTGGACCTACCAATACCATAGACCTGCTGGACCTACTGATACCATAGACCTACTGTACATATTGATACCATAGACCTACTGATGCCATATACCTACTGGGCCTACTGATACCATAGACCTACTGATACCATAGACCTACTGATGCCATAGACCTACTAGGCCTACTGATAGCAAAGACCTACTGATAGCATAGACCTACTGATACCATAGACCTACTGATACCATAGACCTACTGGACCTACTGATAGCAAAGACCTACTGATACCATATACCTACTGATACCATAGAACTATTGATACCATAGATCTCCTGGACCTACTGATCCCATAGACCTACTGATCCCATAGACCTACTGATACCTACTGATACCATGGACCTAAAGTACATACTGATACAATATATCTATTGATACAATAGACCTACTGGACCTACTGATACCATAGACCTACTGTACATATTGATACCATAGACCTACAGATGCCATAGACCTACTGGACCTACTGATACCATAGACCTACTGTAAATATTGATACCATAGACCTACTGATGCCATATACCTACTGGACCTACCAATACCATAGACCTGCTGGACCTACTGATACCATAGACCTACTGTACATATTGATACCATAGACCTACTGATGCCATATACCTACTGGGCCTACTGATACCATAGACCTACTGATCCCATAGACCTACTGGACCTACTGATACGATCGACCTACTGATACCATAGACCTACTGATGCCATAGACCTACTGGGCCTACTGATACCATAGACCTACTGATACCATAGACCTAATGGACCTACTGATAGCATAGACCTACTGATAGCATAGACCTACTGATACCATAGACCTACTGATACCATAGACCTACTGGACCTACTGATAGCAACGACCTACTGATACCATAGACCTACTGATACCATATAACTATTGATACCATAAATCTCCTGGACCTACTGATCCCATAGACCTACTGATACCTACTGATACCATAGACCTAAAGTACATACTGATACAATATATCTATTGATACAATAGACCTACTGGACCTACTGATACCATAGACCTACTATACATATTGATACCATAGACCTACTGGACCTACTGATACCATAGACCTACAGTACATATTGATACCATATACCTACTGGGCCTACTGATACCATAGACCTATTGTACATATTGATACCATAGACCTACTGGACCTACTGATACCATAGACCTACTGTACATATTGATACCATAGACCTACAGATGCCATATACCTACTGGACCTACCAATACCATCGACCTGCTGGACCTACTGATACCATAGACCTACTGTACATATTGATACAATAGACCTACTGATGCCATATACCTACTGGACCTACCAATACCATGGACCTGCTGGACCTAATGATACCATAGACCTACTGTACATATTGATACCATAGACCTACTGATGCCATATACCTACTGGACCTACCAATACCATAGACCTGCTGGACCTACTGATACCATAGACCTACTGATGCCATAGACCTACTGGGCCTACTGATACCATAGACCTACTGATACCATAGACCTACTGGACCTACTGATACCATAGACCTATTGGACCTACTGATACAATAGACCAACTGGACCTACTGATACCATAGACCTACTGGACCTACCAATACCATAGACCTGCTCGACCTACTGATACCATAGACCTACTGATGCCATAGACCTACTGGGCCTACTGATACCATAGACCTACTGATACCATAGACCTACTGTACATACGGATACCATAAATCTATTGATACCATAGACCTACTGGGCCTACTGATACCATAGACCTACTGGACCTACCAATACCATAGACCTACTGGGCCTACTGATGCAATAGACCTACTGGGCCTACTGATACCATAGACGTACTGGGCCTACTGATACCATAGATCTACTGATACCATATACCTACTGATACAATATACCTACTGGGCCTACTGATACCATAGACCTACTGTACATACTGATAACATAGACTTACTGATACCATAGACCTACTGGACCTACTGATACCATAGACCTACTGATACAATAGATTTATTGATGCAATATACCTACTGATACTATAGATCTACTGAGAGCATATACCTACTGATACCATAGACCTACGGTACCTAGTGATACCATAGACCTACGGTACCTAGTGATACCAAAGACCTACTGGGCCTACTGATCCCATAGATCTATTGATACAAAAGACCTACTGGACCTACTGATCCCATAGATCTATTGATAAAATAGACCTACTGGACCTACTGATACCATACACATACTAGACCTACTGATACCATAGACCTACTGATAACCATACACATACTGGATCTACTGATACCATAGACCTACTGATACTATAGACATTCGGTAAACATTTTCCTACTCGATCTACTGATGCCATTGTCCTACTCGATCTACTGATACCATAGACCTACTGGACCTACTGATCCCATAGATCGGCAGATACCATATACCTACTGGACCTACTGATACCATAGACCTACTGATACCATAGACCTACGGTACATACTGATAACATAGACCTACTGGGCATACTGATACCACGAACCTACTGATACCATAGACCTACTGATCCCATAGACCTACTGAGACCTACTGGACCTACTGATACAATAGACCTACTGATACCATAGACCTACTGATACCATAGACTTACTGGACCTACTGATACCATAGACCTACTGATACCATAGACGTACTGGACCTACTGATCCCATAGACCTACTGAGACATACTGGACCTACTGATACAATATACCTACTGATACCATGGACCTACTGATACCATAGACCTACTCGACCTACTGATACCATAGACCTACTGATACCACTGACCTACTGTACATACTGATACCATAGACCTACTGGACCTACTGATACAATGGACCTTCTGATACCATAGACATACTGAACCTACTGATACCGTAGACCTACTCTACACACTGATACCATAGACCTACTGGACCTACTTATACTATAGACTTACCAATACCATAGACCTATTGGACCTACTGACCCCATGGTCCTACTGGATCTACTGATACCATAGTCCTGCTGATACCATAGAACTACTGATACCATAGACCTACTGGACCCACTGATCCCATAGACCTAATGATACCTACTGATACCATAGACCTACTGATACCATAGACCTACTGGACCTACTGAACCATATACCTACTGATACCATAGACTTACTGTGCATACTGATACCATAGACCTACTGAACGTACTGATAACATAGACCCACTGGACCTTCTGATACCATAGACCTACTGAAACCATAGACTTACCGATACCATAGACCTACTGGACCTACTGATACCAGAGACCTACTGGATGTACTGATACCATATACCAACTGTACCTACTGATGTCATAGACCTACTGATACCATAGACATACTGATACCATAGACCTACTGATACCATAGACCTACTGTACCTACTGATACGATAGACCTACTGTACCTACTGATACCATAGACCTACTGGATGTACTGATACCATAGACCTACTGTACCTACTGATGTCATAGACCTACTGATACCATAGACATACTGATACCATAGACCTACTGATATCATAGACCTACTGGACCTACTGATACCATAGACCTACTGTACCTACTGATACCATAGACCTAATGTACCTACTGATACCATAGACCTACTGTACCTACTGATACCATAGACCTACTGGGCCTTCTGATACCATAGACCTACTTGGCCTTCTGATACCATAGACCTACTGTACATCCTGATACCATAGACCTACTGGAACCAACTTATACTATAGACTTACCGATACCATAGACATACTGGACCTACTGATACCATGGATCTTCTGATACCATAGACCTTCTGATACCATAGACCTACTGGACCTACTGATACCATGGACCTTCTGATACCATAGACCTACTGGACCTACTGATACCATGGACCTTCTGATACCATAGACCTACTGGACCTACTGATACCATAGACATACTGGACCTACTGATACCATGGACCTTCTGATACCATAGACCTTCTGATACCATAGACCTACTGGACCTACTGATACCATAGACCTACTGTACATACTGATACCATATACCTACTGGAACCAACTTATACTATAGACTTACCGATACCATAGACATACTGGATCTACTGACCCCATATACCTACTGATACCATGGTCCTACTGATACCATAGACGTACTGATATCACAGACCTAGTGGACCTACTGATACCATAGACCTACTGATACCTACTGATACCATATATCTACTGGACCTACAGATACCATGGACCTACTGATACAGTAGACCTACTGGACCTACTGATACCATAGACCTAATGATACCATGGATCTACTGCACCTACTTATCCCATAGACCTACTGATACCATGGTCCTACTGATACCATAGACCTACTGATACATACTGATAAAATAGATCTACTGCACATACTGATACCATAGACCTACTGGACCTACTGATACCATCGACCTACTGATACAGTAGACCTACTGGCCCTACTGATACCATATACCTACTGATACCATAGACCCACTGTACATACTGATAAAATAGACATACTGGACCTACTGATACCATAGACCTACTGATACCATAGACCTACTGTTACCATAGACCTACTGTACCTACTGATACCATGGACCTACTGATACAGTAGACCTACTGGACCTACTGATACCATAGACCTACTGACACCATAGACCTACTGTTACCATAGACCTACTGGACCTACTGATAACATAGACCTAATGATACCATGGATCTACTGACATCATGGACATACTGATACCATGGACATACTGATACTATATACCTACTGATACCATGGACATACTGATACTATATACCTACTGATACTTTAGACCTACTGATACCATGAACCTATTTATACCATGGACCTTCTGATTCCATAGACCTACTGATACCATGAACCTACTGATATCATAAAACTACTGATACTACAGACCTACGGTACCTACTAACACCATGGAACTACTAATATCATATACGTACTGGACCTACTGATATCATAGACCTACTGATACCATAGACCTACTGATACCATAGACCTACTGATGTCATATACCTACTGGACCTACTGATACCACAAGCCTACTGATATAATAGACCTACTGGACCTACTGATACCATAGACCTACTGATACCATGGACCTATTGGACCTACTGATATAATAGACCTACTGATATTATAGACCTACTGGACCTACTGATACCGTAGACCTACTGATATCATAGACCTACTGATACCATAGACCTACTGATATCATAGACCCACTGGACCTACTGATACCATAGACCTACTGATATCATAGACCTACTGATACCATAGACCTACTGGACTTTTACATACCATAGACTTACTGCTACCATAGACCTACTGGACCTACTGATACCATAGAGCTACTGATATCATAGACATACTGTACCTACTGATACCTTAAGACTTACCGATAGCATAGACCTACTGGACCTACTGATACCATAGACCTACTGGACCTACTGATAACATAGACCTGCTGATACCATTGACCTACTGATACCTACTGATACCATAGACCTACTAATTCCATAGACCTACTGATACCATAGACCTACTGATTCCATAGACCTACTGATATCATAGATCTACTGATTCCATAGACCTACTGATATCATAGACCTACTGATTCCATAGACCTACTGATTCCATAGACCTACTGATATCATAGACCTACTGATTCCATAGACATACTGATTTCATAGACCTAATGATATCATAGACCTACTGATATCATAGACCTACTAGACCTACTGATCCCATAGACCTAATGATACCATGGACCTACTGATATCATGGACATACTGATACTATATACCTACTGATACCATAGACCTACTGATAACATGGACCTACTAATACCATGGACATACTGATGTCATATACCTACTGGACCTACTGATACCACAGGCCTACTGATATAATAGACCTACTGGACCTACTGATACCATAGACCTACTGATACCATGGACCTACTGGACCTACTGATATAATAGACCTACTGATATTATAGACATACTGTACCTACTGATACCTTAAGACTTACCGATAGCACAGACCTACTGGACCTACTGATACCGTAGACCTACTGATATCATAGACTTACTGATACCATAGACCTACTGGACCTTCTGATACCACAGACTAACCGATACCATAGACCTACTGGACCTACTGATAGTATAGACCTACTGATACCATAGACCTACTGATACCATAGACCTACTGATATCATAGACCTACTGGACCTACTGATACCAAAGACCTAATGATACTATAGACCTACTGATACCATAGACCTACTGATATCATAGACCTACTGGACCTACTGATACCATAGACCTACTGATACCATAGACCTACTGGACCTACTGATACCATAGACCTACTGATATCATAGACATACTGTACCTACTGATACCTTAAGACTTACCGATAGTATAGACCTACTGGACCTACTGATACCATAGATCTACTGGACCTACTGATAGCATAGACCCACTGATACCATAGACCTACTGATACCTACTGATACCATAGACCTACTAATTCCATAGACCTACTGATACCATAGACCTACTGATACCATGGACCTACTGATACCATAGATCTACTGATACCATGGCCATACTATAATATATACCTACTGATACCATAGACCTACTGATATCATAGACCTACTGATACTACAGACCTACGGTACCTACTGACACCATGGAACTACTGATATCATAGACCTACTGATACCATAGACCTACTGATGTCATAGACCTACTGGACCTACTGATACCACAGGCCTACTGATATAATAGACCTACTGGACCTACTGATACCATAGACCTACTGATACCATGGACCTACTGGACCTACTGATATAATAGACCTACTGATATTATAGACATACTGTACCTACTGATACCTTAAGACTTACCGATAGCACAGACCTACTGGACCTACTGATACCGTAGACCTACTGATATCATAGACTTACTGATACCATAGACCTACTGGACCTTCTGATACCACAGACTAACCGATACCATAGACCTACTGGACCTACTGATACTATAGACCTACTGATACCATAGACCTACTGATACCATAGACCTACTGATATCATAGACCTACTGGACCTACTGATACCAAAGACCTAATGATACTATAGACCTACTGATACCATAGACCTACTGATATCATAGACCTACTGGACCTACTGATACCATAGACCTACTGATACCATAGACCTACTGGACCTACTGATACCATAGACCTACTGATATCATAGACATACTGTACCTACTGATACCTTAAGACTTACCGATAGTATAGACCTACTGGACCTACTGATACCATAGATCTACTGGACCTACTGATAACATAGACCCACTGATACCATAGACCTACTGATACCTACTGATACCATAGACCTACTAATTCCATAGACCTACTGATACCATAGACCTACTGATACCATGGACCTACTGATACCATAGATCTACTGATACCATGGCCATACTATAATATATACCTACTGATACCATAGACCTACTGATATCATAGACCTACTGATACTATAGACCTACGGTACCTACTGACACCATGGAACTACTGATATCATAGACCTACTGATACCATAGACCTACTGATGTCATAGACCTACTGGACCTACTGATACCATAGGCCTACTGATATCATAGATCTACTGATACCATAGACCTACTGGACCTTCTGATACCATATACTAACCAATACCATAGACCTACTGGACCTACTGATACCATAGACCTACTGATATCATAGACCTACTGATACCATGTACCTACTGGACCTACTGATAACATAGAGCTGCTGATACCATAGACCTACTGATACCTACTGATACCATAGACCTACTGATACCATGTACCTACTGGACCTACTGATAACATAGACCTATTGATATCATAGACCTACTGATTCCATAGACCTACTGATACGATGGACCTACTGATATCATAGACCTGCTGATTCTTTAGACCTACTGATTTCATAGACCTACTGATATCATAGACCTACTGATATTATAGACCTACTGGACCTACTGATACCATAGACCTAATGATACTATGGACCTACTGATATCATGGACATACTGATACTATATACCTACTGATACCATAGACCTACTGATACCATGGGCCTACTAATACCATGGACATACTGATACTATAGACCTACTGATACCATAGACCTACTGATGTCATAGACCTACTGGACCTACTGATACCATAGGCCTACTGATATCATAGACCTAATGATACCATAGACCTACTGGACCTTCTGATACCATATACTAACCGATACCATAGACCTACTGGACCTACTGATACCATAAACCTACTGATATCATAGACCTTCTGATACCATAGACCTACTGATATCATAGACCTACTGATACCATAGACCTACTGGACCTACTGATACCATAGACCTACTGATATCATAGACCTTCTGATACCATAGACCTACTGATATCATAGACCTACTGGACCTACTGATACCATGTACCTACTGGACCTACTGATACCATAGACCTACTGATACCATAGACCTACTGATACCATAGACCTACTGGACCTACTGATACCATGGACCTACTGGACCTACTGATACCATGTACCTACTGGACCTACTGATACCATAGACCTACTGATACCATAGACCTACTGGACCTACTGATACCATGGACCTACTGGACCTACTGATACCATAGACCTACTGATACCATAGACCTACTGATACCATAGACCTACTAATACCATGGACATACTGATACTATAGACCTACTGATACCATAGACCTACTAATACCATGGACATACTGATACTATAGAACAACTGATACTATAGACCTACTGATACCATATACCTACTGATGTCATAGACCTACTGGACCTACTGATACCATAGACCTACTGATACCATGGACCTACTAATACCATGGACCTACTGATACTATAGACCTACTGATACCATGGACCTAATGATACCATGGACCTACTGATATCATGGACATACTGATACTATGGACCTACTGATATCATGGACATACTGATACTATATACCTACTGATACCATAGACCTACTGATACCATGGACATACTATACTATATACCTACTGATACCATAGACCTACTGATATCATAGACCTACTGATACTACAGACCTACGGTACCTACTGATTCCATAGACCTACTGATTCCATAGACCTACTGGACCTACTGATACCATAGACCTACTGATACCATAGACCTACTGATACCATAGACCTACTAATACCATGGACATACTGATACTATAGACCTACTGATACCATAGACCTACTAATACCATGGACATACTGATACTATAGAACAACTGATACTATAGACCTACTGATACCATATACCTACTGATGTCATAGACCTACTGGACCTACTGATACCATAGACCTACTGATACCATGGACCTACTAATACCATGGACCTACTGATACTATAGACCTACTGATACCATGGACCTAATGATACCATGGACCTACTGATATCATGGACATACTGATACTATGGACCTACTGATATCATGGACATACTGATACTATATACCTACTGATACCATAGACCTACTGATACCATGGACATACTATACTATATACCTACTGATACCATAGACCTACTGATATCATAGACCTACTGATACTACAGACCTACGGTACCTACTGATTCCATAGACCTACTGATTCCATAGACCTACTGATTCCTCCTGTCTCACCCTCCAGTATTTATGCTGCAGTAGTTTACGTGTCGGGGGGCTAGGGTCAGTTTGTTATATCTGGAGTACTTCTCCTGTCCTATTCGGTGTCCTGTGTGAATTTAAGTGTGCTCTCTCTAATTCTCTCTTTCTTTCTCTCTCTGAGGACCTGAGCCCTAGGACCATGCCTCAGGACTACCTGACATGATGACTCCTTGCTGTCCCCAGTCCACCTGGCCGTGCTGCTGCTCCAGTTTACACTGTTCTGCCTTATTATTATTGGACCATGCTGGTCATTTATGAACATTTGAACATCTTGGCCATGTTCTGTAATAATCTCCACCCGGCACAGCCAGAAGAGGACTGGCCACCCCACATAGCCTGGTTCCTCTCTAGGTTTCTTCCTAGGTTTTGACCTTTCTAGGGAGTTTTTCCTAGCCACCGTGCTTCTACACCTGCATTGCTTGCTGTTTGGGGTTTTAGGCTGGGTTTCTGTACAGCACTTTGAGATATCAGCTGATGTACGAAGGGCTATATAAATAGATTTGATTTGATTCCATAGACCTACTGATACCTTAGACCTACTGATACCATGGACCTATTGATACTGGTCAAGTTACAAAGTTGGGAGCTGGTTAGCTAGTTAGGTAACATGACTGGTGTAACGGTTTTCTGTATGTGAAGGAGAGTCAGACCAAAATGCGGCGTGGCTATTGCGATCCATGTTTAATGAAACAAAGTAAACACGAATCAAATACAAAAACAATAAACGTAACACAAAAACCGCAACAGCCTAATACTGGTGCAAAGTAACACAGAGACAGTAACAAGGACAATCACCCACAAAACCCAACACCAAACAGGCTACCTAAATATGGTTCCCAATCAGAGACAATGACAAACACCTGCCTCTGATTGAGAACCATATCAGGCCAAACATAGAACTAGACAAACTAGACATGTAACATAGAATGCCCACTCAGATCACACCCTGAACTACCAAAACATAGAAACATACAAAGTAAACTATGGTCAGGGTGTGACAACTGGACAAAGTTGTTTGTTTTCAAATAAATAGTAAGCGGGTGTGAATAGTATAAAAGACAACCCACTATATGGTTTAATCTTATAAAATATGACCCGCGAAAACGCAATAGAAGGTATAAAATGTAGTTTTGGTTATACTGTTTTAGTCATAACTTTTTAACAGCTGGGTCTAGAAACAAGAGGTTTGTTCTAGAGACAAGACGTTTAGTCTAGAGACAAGAGGTTTGATCTAGAGACAAGAGGTTTGATCTAGAGACAAGAGGTTTGATCTAGAGACAAGAGGTTTGATCTAGAGACAAGAGGTTTGGTCTAGAGACAAGAGGTTTGGTCTAGAGACAAGAGGTTTGGTCTAGAGACAAGAGGTTTGGTCTAGAGACAAGACGTTTAGTCTAGAGACAAGAGGTTTGATCTAGAGACAAGGGCTTTGGTCTAGAGGCTTTTATATATTTAAAAGTGGCCTACTACAGTACATGTAATTCGATAGTATAGGAATATGACCACAAGCTATAGACTCATCTACCCCCTTAAAACATACAACCCTAAGCAATAACACATCAATCACTATGTAGATTATGACCACCAGCTATAGACTCATCTACCTAAAGAGCTAAAGATGTAAACCTTTCCTACAAGTATTATTATATTTATTGATTGATTGACTATGGCTTTTCCAAATTGCCCAATGTTTAATTGTCAATTAGGATTCCAAGAAAAGTTCACAACAGCTGTGGTGATTATTTCTGTATTCTCAAATGAGGAGAGACAAATGTATCACACAAGTCAGAGTTATACTTAATAAAAAAATATTTAATAAGGGAGAAGGTCACTACATGCACACCGAGTGAATGGAGCGAGTCAGTTTGCAATAGTCATTCTGCAATGAGATGCTGGTCAGCCCAACACTCTTGACTCTTGATATTTTATAGCAAAGATACACCCCTTAGTCTACATGACAAACAACAGATGTGTGGAATGGGTCACAGGGTGAGACTTGACATATGAGAAAGGAGTTTCCCCAAGCCAGATAGCGTTTGCTATGAAGATTGTTCTTACAGAAACAAGAGTTTGGCCCCTTAGACAAGGCTCTTATCTTATCTCCACTCATTCTATGGCATAAATCAATTATCCGCTCCAGATACCCCTATCACAAGTAAAACCCATGTAATTGACCACACACCTAGACTAGCTGCAGGGAACTGGAGTAGAAACCATCCCTTTGCAAAAACACAGCCTTAGTAGAACAGAGATGTTATACTATTTGTTACGTATATACAGTGTAATTGTTAACTATTAACATTAAACAAATCAGGTAAATAGGTGATTTTTCTCTCCCACAACAGCAGGCCTGTTATTTGTTGTCATTTTACCTTCATTTTTACCAGGCAGATCAATTAAGAGGAAATTCCTATTGATAATGACAACCTTCACGTGTTGCCTACGCTACTGTTTTCCTTCGTAACATCGCTGAGGGGGATTTAGGACCTTTTTAACTCTGTGAAATAGTTAGATGCATTAGCCTAATGCTCTACATAGGTTACTGGGGAGAATTCAGCAGTGATGTAGCGACTGCGGAGACTAACAACCAGAACAGGATTTGAACCAGAAACTCAGCCTTTAAATGGGACAATTACTTGTTCCAATGAGGTTGAGACCTCCCCACACAGTACCACGATTACACCTGTTGAAAGGAGCACACAGGTGGGCTAGGGACCCACTTTTTGGGGTTGAAGAGTGCCAGGTGACTCGGGCTTCCGATTCCAAAGTTATTGGACGTTTAAATAAGAATATAATTAGCATGTAGCAAATTTGCCCACTTTGGGGATTAGCCTAATTGTGTTTGTATCTAACTCAGTAAAATATAAATGATAACCTTTCAACGTCTTGAAACGTATAAATATGTTGATTTGTTTCAAAGAGTTGATTAGCCCAATAATGAACTAAAGGAACCCAACATTACTCCTTATAGTCCAAGGACCTTTGCAACCACAGATGGCCACCAGATAATCGACAGCTGATCTCCATTGCATCCATCATCCGCCACCAACTCGCCGCTCAGTAAAGCCTCCCCAGTCGAAACAGCTTGCCCATATATTATGAAAACATTTACTGATGTTTTTGTTCGTTTTCATGTTCGGCAGGTTTTTCTTTCTTTGTTTGCTGTTTGAGCACACATTGTTTCTTGAGGCAAGCCGAAGTTCAGTAGCCGAAGTCTACACCCCTTCATTAACAGGCAGAGCTTAAAAGGATACTTTCAGATTTTGGCAACGAGGCTCTTTATCTACTTCCTCAGAATCAGATGAACTATTGGATTCTATTTGTATGTATTTGTGTACATTATGAAGGAAGTTAGAGATAGGTTTGCGAGCCAATGCTAACTAGCATAGATACCCATAGACTTCCGTTCATTGCTCCAAAGCTAGTTAGCATCCCAGCTAGCGCAGTGGATCTGGGCCGATTCCGGCTGAGAGTCGGGTCACTCGGTTGAGAGTTAGACTTGGCCGACGTCATATGGCCCAAGTCTGAGCCGCCTTCGGCGGTATTACTTATGGATAGGATGTGGGGATTGAGCTCAGGACGATTCTCGTGTGAGTTATCTGGCCCAAATGTATTACTTGGGGCTTGGGCCGATTCCGGTGAGAGTTATCTGGCCCAAATGTATTACTTGGGGCTTGGGCCGATTCCGGTGAGAGTTATCTGGCCCAAATGTATTACTTGGGGCTTGGGCCGATTCCGGTGAGAGTTATCTGGCCCAAATGTATTACTTGGGGCTTGGGCGATTCCGGTGAGAGTTATCTGGCCCAAATGTATTTTTGGGGCTGGGGCCGATTGGGGCTACTCTCTGGCAGATGATTACACAGGCTGCTTTATATAATTAACATTTCATCATTTATTTTTCCATATTTTCTAATTATTTGTGAGAAAAAACATACATTTAAGATTTAACTGAAATTCTTTAAGAATCCTGCGTAGTGTTTTAGTATTTTGTGCAAGGCAAAAGATGAACATTAAAAACTTCACAAATGGAACCTCCCCAGTGGCACAGCAGTCTAAGACACTGAGTTGCAAACTGAGCTGCTCCAGATGCTGGTTCGAGACCTGTGCCGGCCGCGACCGGGAGATCAATGAGGCAACACACAATTGTCCGAGTTAGGGGAGGGTTTGGCCTGCCAGGATGCCCTTGTCCCATTGGCTGCAGTGACTCCTGTGGCGGGTCAGGTGTTGACACTGTCATCATGTGTATGGTGTTTCATCTGACACAAAATGGTTTTCTTGTGGATTCAATATTAATATTTAAAACGACTAAATCAGGTCATTTTGTATACATGTATTTAAATGTTGAATCGGACCCCTTCTGAGGGGATTCTGGTAAGATGCCGGTCAAAGTCGGTAGATGGAAACCGCCCGATGTACTTGGGCCGTATCTGGGCAGTCATTCATTTTGATTCCTGGCCAAATCCGACACCCGATTCCGGCCGATTGAATCCGTTCCGGCACACTGGAAGGCGGCTGCTTCAGGGCCGATTCCTCATTGCTAGCTGGGATTGGCTCGAGGAAATACATGTAACTTCCATCATATTGCTAGCTGGGATTGGCTCGAGGGAATACATGTAACTTCCATCATATTGCTAGCTGGGATTGGCTAGAGGGAATACATGTAACTTCCATCATACTGGACAGAGACATACAAATGGTATCCACAAGTTTACCTAACTCTGGGGAAGTGGATAATGGGCCTCATTGCCAAAATCATGAAGTATCCCTTTAACTAGATGCTCTGTTTAGAGGGGAATTGGCTCTAAACAGACAAATACTCCATTTGAACGTGAATCGATGCTCAGTTGTAGTATGGTTCAAAAAACATGAAGTCCTTTACTTTCATATCAAATCAAAATCATTTCACAAACGCACAATATACACTTAGGATTCACTGTTTTAACACAGTTGCAGCCGATAGTATTATTCAGTGACAACACGTTTTGTAGGGTCCGTCTCCCGTGCACATACAGGTGTTCAGAGACTCAGATATTCAGATCAGCACAGGTAGTCGACTTTCCGTAAACAAGCGCTGTTACATGGAGATATGGCTGTGGGGGATCCCTAACTCTAAAAATGAGTTCATACGGAACCAGAAGTGGGTGAAGCTAACTGCTGAAAACTCTAGGGATGCCGCCTAGGGTTTTTCCAGAGCTACCCTAGACAAATCGGCACCAGTGCGCAGTGCACTCAATTTTATTAACTCAATCACCAGTTCCTTCTTTACCGATCTGAATCCACAAATAGCCTAGAAAACATTATTTTTAGACTGTGTATGATGAATACAACATATAACTCACATTTCACCGTGGATGTTAGGGATATATCAATTGAACCCACATAGAAAGATGCCTCTTCTTTCCAGGCTATTCCGCGTTTAGGGGATGCAACAACTGGTTTTCAAAACAAAAAAATAACTATGGTTGTATTCCGTATTTATGTACTAAACGAATAACCTATAACAATCCGTGTTCTATAAAAGGACTTCACATCGTCGAAACCTTGATGATAAATGCATATGTTTTTATCTTCAGAATAGCCTATATCCTACTTTATTCCATTATTCCGTGTGAGTGGAGGACATCCATTAACAGAGCACAGTTGTTTTTCTTCATAATCTCTTCTCTTTTTCCGTTAGAAAGAGATAGAAATGGTGCAGCCTATAGCGCAGGAAACTGGGGCAGACAGGATGGAAAGAGTGCGCAGCGCATAGAAAGACGATGAAGTGAACTCCGTCAATCTTGTAGGACGTGTAACCTACTTCTTTACGATTACAACTGTTTGCAAATATCCTCTGGTTATATTCTCTTATCCTCGATTTCCGTCTGTTCATCCAGCCGCTCCTTTACACCTGTTGTTGGGAGGAAGCGAACCGAACCGAAGCGCTGCGGGTATAAGCTAATAACGCGAGGTCTCAGAGACCCTGGATTCCACTCTGCCTGTGGATGCGCGCTGGTGCGCTCGGTGCAAACTACGAAGACGTTGTGCGCATACACACACACGCACGCACGCCCTTACACACGGACGTTTAGCTTTAATTCAATAACACGTATTGTAACGTCAACGAAGATTTTATGAAAACAACAGGAAAGTGCATTACAGAACAGAGGCTTAATTAGGATTTAAAGAATATACCATTCACGTATTTTAAGTCAAATAATAGTTTCAGAATATTTTCTTTAATGATTGTGTGACATGTTGGTCTGAAAATTGTGTTATTCACTATCAAAACATGTAAAGTACTAACAGTGAATCGAATATTATGATTGTGTGCTTGTCATGGATCATTTTGGTTTCTATTCTGTGGAATAATTCCCGTGTTGTTGATAGAGAACTAATGAGGCTTTTCTCAATTTTTTTGTCTAATTAGAATTCTGGTACAGGTCATTAAAATTCTATTACAGGTCATTAGAATTCTATTACAGGTCATTAGAATTCTATTACAGGTCATTAGAATTATATTACAGGTCATTAGAACTCTATTACAGGTCATTAGACCTATATTACAGGTCAATAGAACTATATTACTGGGCATTAGAACTCCATTACAGGTCATTAGAACTCTATTACAGGTCATTAGAACTATATTACAGGTCATTAGAACTCCATTACAGGTCATTAAAACTCTATTACATGGTCATTAGAACTCTATTACAGGTCATTAGAACTATTTTACAGGTCATTAGAATTATATTACAGGTCATTAGAACTATATTACAGGTCATTAGAATTATATTACAGGTCATTAGAACTCCATTACAGGTCATTAGAACTATATTACAGGTCATTAGAACTATATTGCAGGGCATTAGAATTATATTACAGGTCATTAGAATTATATTACAGGTCATTAGAACTCCATTTCAGGTAATTAGAACTCCATTACAGGTCATTAGAATTATATTACAGGTCATTGGAACTCCATTACAGGTCATTAGAACTAAATTGCAGGGCATTAGAATTATATTACAGGTCATTAGAACTCCATTACAGGTCATTAGAACTATATTACAGGTCATTAGAACTATATTACAGGTCATTAGAACTATATTGCAAGGCATTATAATTATATTATAGGTCATTAGAACTCCATTACAGGTCATTAGAACTATATTGCAAGGCCTTATAATTATATTACAGGTCATTAGAACTCCTTTACAGGTCATTAGAATTATATTACAGATCTTAACTATATTACAGGTCAATATAATTATATTACAGGCCATTAGAATTATATTACAGATCTTAATCATTATATTACAGGTCAATATAATTATATTACAGATCTTAATAACTATATTACAGGCCATTAGAACTATATTACAGGTCATTAGAACTCTATTACAGGTCATTAGAACTCTATTACAGGTCATTAGAACTATATTACAGGTCATTAGAATTATATTACAGGTCATTAGAACTCTATTACAGGTCATTAGAACTATATTACAGGTCATTAGAATTATATTACAGGTCATTAGAATTATATTACAGGTCATTAGAATTATATTACAGGTCATTAGAACTCTATTACAGGTCATTAGAACTCTATTACAGGTCATTAGAACTATATTACAGGTCATTAGAATTATATTACAGGTCATTAGAATTATATTACAGGTCATTAGAACTATATTACAGGTCATTAGAACTCCATTACAGGTCATTAGAACTCTATTACTGGTCATTAGACCACTATTATAGGTCAGTAAAACTCTATTACAGGTCATTAGGACTCTATTACAGGTCATTATAACTATTTTACAGATCTTAATAACTATTTTACAGGTCAATAGAACTATATTACAGGTCATTAGAACTATATTACAGGTCATTAGAACTATATTACAGGTCATTAGAATTATATTACAGGTCATTAGAACTATATTACAGGTCATTAGAATTATATTACAGGTCATTAAAACTATATTACAGGTCATTAGAACTATATTACAGGTCATTAGAACTATATTACAGGTCATTAGAACTATATTACAGGCCGTTAGAACTCTATTACAGGTCATTAGAACTATATTACAGGTCATTAGAATTATTTTACAGGTCATTAGAACTCTATTACAGGTCATTAGAATTATATTACAGGTCATTAGAACTCTATTACAGGTCATTAGAACTCTATTACAGGTCATTAGAATTATATTACAGGTCATTAGAACTCTATTACAGGTCATTAGAATTATATTACAGGTCATTAGAATTATATTACAGGTCATTAGAATTATATTACAGGTCATTAGAACTATATTACAGGTCATTAGAACTATATTACAGGTCATTAGAACTCTATTACAGGTCATTAGAATTATATTACAGGTCATTAGAACTCTATTACAGGTCATTAGAACTATATTACAGGTCATTAGAATTATATTACAGGTCATTAGAACTCTATTACAGGTCATTAGAATTATATTACAGGTCATTAGAATTATATTACAGGTCATTAGAACTATATTACAGGTCATTAGAATTATATTACAGGTCATTAGAACTCTATTACAGGTCATTAGAATTATATTACAGGTCATTAGAATTATATTACAGGTCATTAGAACTCTATTACAGGTCATTAGAACTATATTACAGGTCATTAGAATTATATTACAGGTCATTAGGACTCTATTACAGGTCATTAGAACTATATTACAGGTCATTAGAACTATATTACCTGTCATTAGAATTATATTACAGGTCATTGGAACTCCATTACAGGTCATTAGAACTAAATTGCAGGGCATTAGAATTATATTACAGGTCATTAGAATTATATTACAGATCTTAATAACTATATTACAGGTCATTAGAACTATATCACAGATCATTAGAATTATATTACAGGTCATTAGAACTCTATTACAGGTCATTAGAACTCTATTACAGGTCATTAGAATTATATTACAGGTCATTAGAATTATATTACAGGTCATTAGAATTATATTACAGGTCATTAGAATTATATTACAGGTCATTAGAACTCTATTACAGGTCATTAGAACTATATTACAGGTCATTAGAACTCTATTACAGATCATTAGAACTATATTAGATGTCATTAGAACTCTATTACTGGTCATTAGACCACTATTATAGGTCATTAAAACTCTATTACAGGTCATTAGGACTCTATTACAGGTCATTAGAACTATATTACAGGTAATTAGAACTCCATTACAGGTCATTAGAACTATATTACAGGTCATTAGAATTATATTACAGGTCATTAGAACTCTATTACAGGTCATTAGAACTATATTACAGATCTTAATAACTATTTTACAGGTCAATAGAACTATTTTACAGGTCATTAGAACTATATTACAGGTCATTAGAACTATATTACAGGTCATTAGAACTATATTACAGGTCATTAGAACTATATTACAGGTCATTAGAATTATATTACAGGTCATTAGAACTCTATTACAGTTCATTAGAACTATATTACAGGTCATTAGAACTATATTACAGGTCATTAGAACTCCATTACAGATCATTAGAACTATATTACTGGTCATTAGACCACTATTATAGGTCATTAAAACTCTATTACAGGTCATTAGGACTCTATTACAGGTCATTAGAACTATATTACAGGTAATTAGAACTCCATTACAGGTCATTATAACTATATTACAGATCTTAATAACTATTTTACAGGTCAATAGAACTATATTACAGGTCATTAGAACTATATTACAGGTCATTAGAACTATATTACAGGTCATTAGAACTATATTACAGGTCATTAGAACTCTATTACAGGTCATTAGAATTATATTACAGGTCATTAGAACTATATTACAGGTCATTAGAATTATATTACAGGTCATTAGAACTCTATTACAGGTCATTAGAATTATATTACAGGTCATTAGAACTCTATTACAGGTCATTAGAACTATATTACAGGTCATTAGAACTATATTACAGGTCACTAGAACTATATTACAGGTCATTAGAACTATATTAGATGTCATTAGAATTATATTACAGATCTTAGTAACTATATTACAGGCCATTAGAACTATATTACAGGTCATTAGAACTATATTACAGGTCATTAGAATTATATTACAGGTCATTAGAATTATATTACAGGTCATTAGAACTCTATTACAGGTCATTAGAATTATATTACAGGTCATTAGAATTATATTACAGGTCATTAGAACTATATTACAGGTCATTAGAACTATATTACAGGTCATTAGAACTCTATTACAGGTCATTAGAATTATATTACAGGTCATTAGAACTATATTACAGGTCATTAGAACTATATTACAGGTCATTAGAATTATATTACAGGTCATTAGAACTCTATTACAGCTCATTAGAATTATATTACAGGTCATTAGAATTATATTACAGGTCATTAGAACTATATTACAGGTCATTAGAATTATATTACAGGTCATTAGAACTCTATTACAGGTCATTAGAATTATATTACAGGTCATTAGAATTATATTACAGGTCATTAGAATTATATTACAGGTCATTAGAACTCTATTACAGGTCATTAGAATTATATTACAGGTCATTAGAATTATATTACAGGTCATTAGAACTATATTACAGGTCATTAGAACTATATTACAGGTCATTAGAATTATATTACAGGTCATTAGAACTCTATTACAGCTCATTAGAATTATATTACAGGTCATTAGAATTATATTACAGGTCATTAGAACTATATTACAGGTCATTAGAATTATATTACAGGTCATTAGAACTCTATTACAGGTCATTAGAATTATATTACAGGTCATTAGAATTATATTACAGGTCATTAGAATTATATTACAGGTCATTAGAACTATATTAGATGTCATTAAAATTATATTACAGGTCATTAGAATTATATTACAGGTCATTAGAATTATATTACAGGTCATTAGAATTATATTAGATGTCAATAGAACTATATTACAGGTCAATAGAACTATATTACAGGTCATTAGAACTATTTTACAGGTCATTAGAATTATATTACAGGTCATTGGAATTATATTACAGGTCATTAGAATTATATTACAGGTCATTAGAATTATATTACAGGTCATTGGAATTATATTACAGATCTTAATAACTATATTACAGGTCATTAGAACTATATTACAGGTCATTAGAATTATATTACAGGTCATTAGAATTATATTACAGGTCATTAGAACGATATTACAACTATATTACAGGTCAATAGAACTATTTTACAGGTCAATAGAACTATATTACAGGTCAATAGAACTATATTACAGGTCATTAGAACTATATTACAGGTCATTAGAATTATATTACAGGTCATTAGAACTATATTACAGGTCATTAGAATTATATTACAGGTCATTGGAATTATATTACAGATCTTAATAACTATATTACAGGTCATTAGAACTATATTACAGGTCATTAGAATTATATTACAGGTCATTAGAATTATATTACAGGTCATTAGAACTCTATTACAGGTCATTAGAATTATATTACAAGTCATTAGAACTCTATTACAGGTCATTAGAACTATATTACAGGTCATTAGAATTATATTACAGGTCATTAGAATTATATTACAGGTCATTAGAATTATATTACAGGTCATTAGAATTATATTACAGGTCATTAGAACTCTATTACAGGTCATTAGAACTATATTAGATGTCATTAAAATTATATTACATATCTTAATAACTATATTAGAGGCCATTAGAACAATATTACAGGTCATTAGAACTATATTACAGGTCATTAGAACTCCATTACAGGTCATTAGAACTCTATTACTGGTCATTAGACCACTATTATAGGTCATTAAAACTCTATTACAGGTCATTAGGACTCTATTACAGGTCATTAGAACTATATTAGATGTCATTAAAATTATATTACATATCTTAATAACTATATTACAGGTCATTAGAACGATATTACAACTATATTACGGGTCATTAGAATTATATTACAGGTCATTAGAATTATATTACAGGTCATTAGAATTATATTACAGGTCATTAGAACTATATCACAGGTCAATAGAACTATATCACAGATCATTAGAATTATTACAGGTAATTAGAACTATATTACAGGTCATTAGAACTATATTACAGGTCATTAGAACTATATTACAGGTCATTAGAACTATATTACAGGTCATTAGAACTATATTACAGGTCATTAGAACTATATTACAGGTCATTAGAACTATATTACAGGTCATTAGAACTCCATTACAGGTCATTAGAACTATATTACATTTCATTAGAACTATATTACAGCTCATTAGAATTATATTACAGGTCATTAGAACTATATTACAGGTCATTAGAATTATATTACATTTCATTAGAACTATATTACAGGTCATTAGAATTATATTACAGGTCATTAGAACTATATTACAGGTCATTAGAATTATATTACAGGTCATTAGAACTATATTACAGGTCTTTAGAATTATATTACATGTCATTAGAACTATATTACAGGTTATTAAAACTACCAGTCTATAACAGGGATTAAAAGATATACACAAAAGACACATCAATACTCTCTTTCGTTTTCGATGATAGAAGCAGTGTGCCAGGAGAGAGAAGGAGGGGGCGTGCAGACAGGAGAGAGTGCTGCAGGAGAGAGAGCGATAGAGAGAGGAAGGGTTCTGTCTCTCCCGCCGCTCCTCTCTGCTGAATAGCACTTCATCAAATGCTTGGAAAACTAATAGGGCTCTTCGGCGCACGCGTGCACACAAACTGTCTGTCTGTCTTCAGTGTCAAAAATCTAAATTCCTGCTTCAGTATGTAACCAAAGAGCAACGATTCATCTGTTGCTGCCTTCTCTCTCACCCAGGAAAAGGACTAAGTAAGTAATGATTCAACTTGAATGAGATTTTGTGGACATGGCTACAGGACATGACCCAAAACAGATCCCCATTACAATCAACACTGAAACATATCTTATTCTCTTTCTGGATTTACACGAAGGAGCAGTCTAAAGTAATGACTGAAGCTATAAATAGCGTTGTGGAGTAAATTCTTCACCCGTAGATGGTCCTTGTGGCTTGATCTGACTGGACAGTAAGCTCTCTCTCTCTCTCTCTCTCTCTCTCTCTCTCTCTCTCTCTCTCTCTCTCTCTCTCTCAAAGGGAAATATAAAACAGTGCATTCATTCCTCAGAGGCTAGAATAATAACACAACAGATGACGGCCTCCCAACACTTCAGTTTCTGCTTGACCCTTTATGATTAATTCATGTCATCAAATTGAAAGATTTATGTTAATTAAAATAAAATACCAGACTAGACCTGCCAGAGTTTATCTGTAGAATTACTCTGAGGGTTCATTAATAACCTAACACACCAGATGATGTCCCTTCCACACTGGGTCCAGCTTTACTGTCAATAGACACCAGATCATGTCCCTCCCAGACTGGGTCCAGCTTTACTGTCAATAGACACCAGATGATGTCCCTCCCAGACTGGGTTCAGCTTTACTGTCAATAGACACCAGATGATGTCCCTCCCAGACTGGGTCCAGCTTTACTGTCAATAGACACCAGATGATGTCCCTCCCAGACTGGGTCCAGCTTTACTGTCAATAGACACCAGATGATGTCCCTCCCAGACTGGGTCCAGCTTTGCTGTCAATAGACACCAGATGATGTCCCTCCAAGACTGGGTTCAGCTTTACTGTCAATAGACACCAGATGATGTCCCTCCCAGACTGGGTCCAGCTTTGCTGTCAATAGACACCAGATGATGTCCCTCCCAGACTGGGTCCAGCTTTACTGTCAATAGACACCAGATGATGTCCCTCCCAGACTGGGTTCAGCTTTACTGTCAATAGACACCAGATGATGTCCCTCCCATACTGGGTTCAGCTTTACTGTCAATATCGACATCAAACGATCAGGCGTTAACTTGCTATTTTAGCCAGTTATACGTCATACTGTACGTTACCCCATACGTCACACTTCCTCTGCCCCCTGTTCATATCCAATTGGAACATAAGGAACATCCAATTGGAACATGTTACTACTAATGAGAGGTCACCACTGAATGGACATGAAACACAATGGCTGCCATGAGAGGACGCCACTGAATGGACATGAACCACAATGGCTGCCATGAGAGGACCCCACTGAATGGACATGAAACACAATGGCTGCCATGAGAGGTCACCATTGAATGGACATGAAACACAATGGCTGCCATGAGAGGACGCCACTGAATGGACATGAACCACAATGGCTGCCATGAGAGGACCCCACTGAATAGACATGAACCACAATGGCTGCCATGAGAGGACGACACTGAATGGACATGAACCACAATGGCTGCCATGAGAGGACGCCACTGAATGGACAGGAACCACAATGGCTGCCATGAGAGGATGCCACTGAATGGACATGAACCACAATGGCTGCCATGAGAGGACGCCACTGAATGGACATGAAACACAATGGCTGCCATGAGAGGACGCCACTGAATAGACATGAAACACAATGGCTGCCATAAGAGGACCCCACTGAATAGACATGAAAAACAATGGCTGCCATGAGAGGACCCCACTGAAGGGACATGAACCACAATGGCTGCCATGAGAGGACCCCACTGAAGGGACATGAACCACAATGGCTGCCATGAGAGGACCCCACTGAAGGGACATGAACCACAATGGCTGCCATGAGAGGACGGCACTGAATAGACATGAACCACAATGGCTGCCATGAGAGGACACCACTGAATGGACATGAACCACAATGGCTGCCATTATCATCCTGCTCTGGATATTTGAGCGTTTAATGGGATCTCTATGCTCTGTCGTCCCTACAGGTCTGTTACTACTAATGTGACTACAGAATCAACAGGCTAACTGATCTCTGTCGTTCCTACCGGTCTGTTACTACTAATGTGACTACAGAATCAATAGGCTAACTGATCTCTGTAGTCCCTACCGGTCTGTTACTACTAATGCGACTACAGAATCAACAGGCTAACTGATCTCTGTAGTCCCTACCGGTCTGTTACTACTAATGCGACTACAGAATCAATAGGCTAACTGATCTCTGTAGTCCCTACCGGTTTGTTACTACTAATGCGACTACAGAATCAATAGGCTAACTGATCTCTGTAGTCCCTACCGGTTTGTTACTACTAATGTGACAACAGAATCAAAGACATAACTATTAGGCAATGCCTGGTGTATACTTTGGCTCTGTCTGAATACCCATACTTGCATCCTAAATAGTAAGCCATTTGATTATGCAAAAATAAATCAAGTTTAAAACTTCTTATGGCTGGAGGCAGTATTGAGTAGCTTGGATGAATAAAGTGCAAAGAGGTGCCCAGAGTAAACTGCCTGCTGCTCAGTCCGGGAAGCTAAGATATGCATATTATCGGTATATTTGGATAGAAATCACTCTGAAGTTTCTAAAACTGTTTGAATGATGTCTGTGAGTATAACATAACTCATATGGCAGGCAAAAACCTGAGAAAACAATCCAAACAGGAAGTGGGAAATCTGAGGTCTGTAGTTTTTCAACTCATCCCCTATTGACAATAGAGTGGGATGTTGGTCATGTTGCACTTCCTAAGGCTTCCACTAGATGTCAACAGTCTTTAGAACCTTGTTTGATGCTTCTACTGTGAAGGGGGGCCGAACGAGAGGGGAATGAGTCAGAGGTCTGGCAGAGAGGCATGAGCTGACCACGCGCGTTCACGTCACTATGTTCCATTGCATTTCTACAGACAAAGGAATTCTCCGGTTGGAACATTATTGAAGATTTATGTTTAAAACATCCTAAAGATCGATACTATACTTCGTTTGACATGTTTCTACGGACTGTAACGAAACTTTTTTGCTTTTCATCTGCTCGTCTGCTCGCGTGTCACGAATTTGGATTACAGGGCTGAACGCGCCAACACAAAGGAGGTATTTGGACATAAATGATGAACTTTATCGAACAAATCAAACATTTATTGTGGAACTGGGATTACTGGGAGTACATTCTGATGAAGATTACCAAAGGTAAGTGAATATTTATAATGCTATTTCTGACTAATGTTAACTCCACAACATGGCGGATATTTCTTTGGCTGTTTTGGTCTCTGAGCGCTCAGATTATTGCATGGTATGCTTTTTCCGTAAATTTTTTTAAAAATCTGACACAGCGGTTGCTTTACGGAGAAGTTTATCTAAAGTTCCATGTATAATAGTTAGGAACTACTGAACATAACACGCCAATGTAAAATGAGATTTTTGGATATAATTATGAACTTTATCGAACAAAACATACATGTATTGTGTAACATTTAAGTCCTATGAGTGTCATCAGATGAAGATCATCAAAGGTTAGTGGTTAATTTTATCTCTTTGGCTGGAAAGATGGCTGTGTTTTTCTGTGACATAACATAATCGGTAACATAACATAATCTTTTGTTGTGCTTTCACTGTAAAGCCTTTTTGAAATCAGACACTATGGTGGGTTTACCAAACAAGATTACCTGTATGTTTGAGGAATTTTAATTATGAGATTTATGTTGTTTGAATTTGGCGTCCTGCACTTTCACTGGCTGTTGTCATATATATCCCGTTAGCGGGATCTCAGCCATAAGAGTTAGCCACATAAGACTCCAGGAAGCAGAGAGACGCTTGGATGAACTTTCCAACAGAAAGACGGATGATTCCAACAGAGATCACGACGACTCACTGAGCGTAAATATATATTGATTGCAATTATTCCTGAATGAGTGAGCGTTCATGTGCAAAGGATTAGCTTTCCATTAATATAATTATCAACTGTGTAGTGACTCATTTGTTGTCTTTCCTGCCCTTCTCAGTCCACACCCACTTCCCAGTCCACACCCCCTTCCCAGTCCACACCCCCTTCTCAGTCCACACCCACTTCCCAGTCCACACCCCCTTCCCAGTCCACACCCCCTTCTCAGTCCACACCCACTTCCCAGTCCACACCCCCTTCTAAGTCCACACCCACTTCCCTTTGTCCACCAAGCCATCATATCGGCTTAGCCCACTAGGGAACCTCCCCTATCATTTCCTTGTAACCATATCTACTGTTTGTTGGTTTGTGCATTTCTGTGATTAATTAGTTAGTTAGTAAATACATGATTAAGACAATTGGTGTATGGATGATTCATAGTAAAGGCTGGGTTTGTGAAGATAACCAACAATTTACGACATTTGGAATGAGACTAACATGAGGTAAAGTATAATTCATTAATCAGAAGACTTAAGAGTTATAAGAGTTATATTAGAACATTTTTACTTTGTAATCTGAAGATTTGGCCCGACTTCCTAGTTATTACATTTCCTAGATGATTAAATGTACATGGTTAGTTTAATCGCGTAATAATAATTACAGAGAATTGAATTGAAAAAATAACAGTTCACTTTAATGATGCCAAAGACACGACACAGGGGACGTGTGTGTGTGTGTGTGTGTGTGTGTGTGTGTGTGTGTGTGTGTGTGTGTGTGTGTGTGTGTGTGTGTGTGTGTGTGTGTGTGTGTGTGTGTGTGTGTGTGCTGTGCGTGTCTGGAGAGACTCCCACTGTGGGGTCCTATGCTGTTCACCTCTAAATGTATAGGGCCTTCGGAAATGATTCAGACCCCTTGACTTTTTTACACATTTTGTTACGTTACAGCCTTATTCTAAAATGGATTAAATAAAACTATTTCCTCAGAAATCTACACACAATACCCTATAATAACAAACCAAAAACATATTTTAAGAATTTTTGGAAATGTAAAAAAAAACATAAAACAGAAATATGTGATTTACATAAATATTCAGACCCTTTGCTATGAGACTCAAAATTGAGCTCAGGTGCATCCTGTTTCCATTGATCATCGTTGAGATGTTTCTACTACTTGATTGGAGTCCACCTGTGGTCAATTAAATTGATTGGATATGATTTGGAAAGGCACACACCTGTAAAAAACCAAGCTATGAGGTTGAAGGAATTGTCCGTAGAGCTCCGAGACAGGATTATGTCGAGGCACATATCTGGGTAAAGGTACAAAAAAATGTCTGCCGCATTGAAAGTCCCCAAGAACACAGTGGCCTCCATCATTCTTAAATGGAAGATGTTTGGAATCACTGTTAATGGGATTTATATATTCATATGAATGATTAGAATATTCCACCCTGAAATTGTATGAAATTGATTAGAATCATGATGAAATTAATTAGAATCATGAGATTATTCTAATGATGTGTGTGGTTTTAGTCAGTAGAATTATATATCCACAAGTGTAATTTTTTGTATCTTACAGTATCTTACAAATTCTAGGTTTAAGTTGCAGACTGAGTAGTATAATTGAATTGGGTTATAAACCTTGAGAACATAATTCTCGCAACAATTTGGTCCTTCGAGAGATGGATCTCAATACCTGCCTCTGTCGTCCCAAGGAACTGCTAAAAACCGTGCACGGGCAGATCCAGGATCTGTAAGACAAAGACCTGACCTCTGAATTGAGGGTTTATTTCAGGCCAGTGGTGAACTGGTACACGACAGAGGTGGTGACGAGATCCAACCTACATTGCTTTTCCCAGTCTACGGGAAGGTCAGTAAATCTCTATTCACGAATTATGGGGAAATGACGCTCGGCTACATTCAGAAATATTTTGATTATTTGTGTAGTTTAGGTGTTGATTTTAAAATTCCCATAGGGCATTCGTACCTGGTGACCTATTTTTAGAATGTTGTGTAGAGAACCCTGATATAGGTAGTATTCTAGGCAATTGGAAAAGATTAATTGGGTGTAGAGCCACTTAAGCAACAGAAGGTCCGAAATGACACGATACCAATGTAAACTAGATCTGAAATGACACGTACCAATATAAACTAGATGCGTAATGACACGAGGTATCAGTGGCAACCACCAAGACTATCAGTGGACACTACCTATGTAAACTAACAGAAAGGAGATATAAGAAAGGAAGCCTAATATAGCGGAGTGAGATACGAGATATTAACGTCAAAATCAGGCAGGTGAGCAACTATAGTAATTGGATAAAATTAAAAAAGCAAATACATAGAAATAGATACACATAGATTGTGAGCATAAGCATAGTATAACTCCAAGGTTTGCTAACAATGGCCAGTAAATCCTCAAAGGAGGTTCCGGAATTAACCGGAGATGAGCGGTATATGCATTTAAAAGATAAAAGAACTGTCTACTTCTGTTTAAAGTAGAGGACGGAGTATGAATTTGATGGAAATTTTGACGTAGAAAAGTTGGAACTAATGATAAGTCAGATACGTAAGTCATGTGGAGACAAGGAAGATATACAACGGGCAGAGGGGCTAGACACAGCGGGGGTATGGTTAGCCGAGGCGAGAAAGAGAGCTGAGGGAGAAAAGAAAAGGAAGAAGTAAATCACAAGCAACAGAGAGCAATAACTCCCACGGCTCCTCTGGAGGTCCCTCATAAGCCTAAATTATATCCCACCCGGATAGACCAGGCGTAGAGAGAGAATCCTGATGATGAAAACGTGGTGGTGCGGAGACAGCAGCCAGTGCTTCCCGTCCCACCCCCACCACCCCCATATAGGGAACCTCCTGGAGCAGAGGGAGGGGTAGAGTCGGATGAGGATAGGATAGGGCTAGCTACCATAGGGAAAGTCATGACAGATTTAACCGAACTAGGACGTAGGATGAACAAGCGACAGGATGCAGGGGAAAGAGGTAGAGACAGGGCTTTACCACTCAGAAGGCTGAAGTTGCATAACCACAGCCCAGGGACGAGAGGAGTAGCAGAGTGGCTGGATTGAAGAAGATGAAAGGTAGGCTAGTCAGTATCCTCTAGTTGCCTTGCCCAACCCACTGGCTGGGGACGCAGGACAGGAACCTATTTTAGAAGTGTATAGGGCATGGACACATAGGGATGTAGAAAGAGCGGTGGAAGGAATGGTACACCCTAAAACAGGCATGGAAGGATCTAGAAGGGATCTAGAAGGTTTGACAGCCATCTTCAAGTTAAACACAGGAGAAGTGGAGAGAGCAGTGGAAGGAATGGTACACCCTAAAACAGGCATGGAAGGATCTAGAAGGGATGTAGAAGGTTTGACAGCCATCTTCAAGTTAAACACAGGAGAAGTGGAGAGAGCAGTGGAAGGCATGGTACACCCTAAAACATGCATGGAAGGATCTAGAAGGGATCTAGAAGGTTTGACAGCCAGCTTCAAGTTAAACACAGGAGAAGTGGAGAGAGCAGTGGAAGGCATGGTACACCCTAAAACAGGCATGGAAGGATCTAGAAGGGATGTAGAAGGTTTGACAGCCATCTTCAAGTTAAACACAGGAGAAGTGGAGAGAGCAGTGGAAGGCATGGTACACCCTAAAACATGCATGGAAGGATCTAGAAGGGATCTAGAAGGTTTGACAGCCAGCTTCAAGTTAAACACAGGAGAAGTGGAGAGAGCGGTACGGCAGTTGGCGGAGAAGGACTGGGCAGCTGTACGAGGGCATTGGGTGCCGGGGTATAACCATTTAATTACACAGTGCCATGGGCAGCAGATGGCGATTACGTTGTTATAATTACAGAATTGTATAATAATTTGAGGGATTATTATCACCGACACGCAGACTTCGCTAAGGTTTCCGAATGTAGGTGTGACAGGTTAAAGGACATATTCATAGCCTGTTATACATTGAAAAGTATTAGTAAGTTCATAGTATGTGAGGATCTTAAAACATCTAAGGTTAAAAATATGCATTCAGTATTAGTTGATAGAGATTGATAACATTCATATAATTGTGTTAAAGTTCAAATCTGTCAAAGGGTACGAATTGTGAGAGTAATGTGTAAACGTTATATTGATTACTTTATTTTGTGGTGCCTAAAAGTGTTAATCTGTGATCTACGAAATACTCTTAATCTATGAGCCGGAGATCGATTGCTCTGGTCTCCACCCATATTCCTGGGGAAATTCGCGGTCTTTTCTCATTGAACTAAATGTTGACTTGAGAATACAACACCGTATCACTCTCGTGATTATTTCTCCCCTGTTTTCAGGTACTTTATTGATGATAAAAATAGTAATTTAAATGTTATAACTAGCGAACATGTCAAGAGTGTTTAAGGTGTGTTTTAGTAACGTCTTGAGGAAGTTAGAGTTAAGTTTGAAGAGAGTAATATTAGCCCTGCTCGGTTGAAGTGAAGGATAGCATCGTACTGAGAGTAGCTGCCATTTTATGTCGATTGTGAATGAACGTGCGTGTTGTTAATAAGATATTTTGCTGTGTTATTTGTATAATGGGTTTTCTGTTATGTAATGTGTTACTTTTGTGAAATGATTGAACTAAATGTTGACTTGAGAATACAACACCGTATCACTCTCGTGATTATTTCTCCCCTGTTTTCAGGGGCGTAACATAGGCAGGGGGATGCTGAGACCATCAGTCAGTACTTAGAGAGACAGAAGGATGTGTTTAACGCCAACAGTGGGTTAACAGAGCCCCCTCCCTAGTAGATGGTTTTAACACTGCATATCACCAGCAGCTGAAGATAGCTTTCCTCAGCAGAATGCGCCCCGAGATTAGCAGTACCATAAAGAAAACCTTGGTGGGGTGGGGACTAGCAGAACTGGGAGAAGTGAAAATATATACAATTCATTATGAACAGCCCGGTAAAAGCAAGGAGACTAAGAAGAAGCTGAAGGGGGCACAATACTTAATAGCCACTCTGGGGGAGATAGCCAGTCCTGACAGAAAGGGATGGAAGGCTAACCGAAGAGGAGATAGCCAGTCCTGACAGAAAGGGATGGAAGTCTAACCGAAGAGGAGATAACCAGCCCGGCCTGAAAGGGATGGAAGGCTAACCGAAGAGGAGATAGCCAGTCCTGACAGAAAGGGGTGGAAGGCTAACCGAAGAGGAGATAACCAGCCCTGACAGAAAGGGATGGAAGGCCAACCGAAGAGGAGATAGCCAGTCCTGACAGAAAGGGATGGAAGGCTAACCGAAGAGGAGATAACCAGCCCTGACAGAAAGGGATGGAAGGCTAACCGAAGAGGAGATAGCCAGTCCTGACAGAAAGGGATGGAAGGCTAACCGAAGAGGAGATAAGGACAGAGATAGAAATGGTGAGAAATGTTATAATTGTAATGAGTCAGGTCACTTTGCTCGGGATTGTGAGGCAAGAAAGTAGGGCACAATCACGGTGATTGTCGGAACAAGAAAGTAGGGCACAATCACGGTGATTGTCGGAACAAGAAAGTAGGGCACAATCCCGGTGATTGTCGGAACAAGAAAGTAGGACACAATGACGGTGATTGTCAGAACAAGAAAGTAGGACACAATCACGGTGATTGTCAGAACAAGAAAGACAGGAGAAGGGACAAAAGAAGCAGCCGCACCACAGCCTGAGGAAGAGGAGGAAGAGGAGGAGTTTCAGGGGAGAGCGGTAGCGAGACGGGAGAGGGGATGTCGGAACAGAATTGTGAAGTTTTTTTGAATGAGCAACTATTGATTTTGTCATGTATTGTCATGTTATGTCTTGTCCCTGTTCTTTCTCTTCTCTTCGTTTCCCCCTGCTGGTCGTATTAGGTTACTTTCTCTCCCTCTATCTCTCTCTCTCTCTCTATGGTCCTTTCCTGCTCCCAGCTGTTCCTCATTCTCCTAACGACCTCGTTTACTCTCTCACACCTGTCCCCTCTTTTCCCTCTGATTAAGTCTCTATTTCTCTCTCTGTTTCTGCTTCTGTCTTTGTCGGATTCTCGTTTGCTTTGCCCTTGTCCCGTCCTGTCGTAATCTGCCTCTTCATTAGATGCTGCGTGTGAGCAGGTGTCTCTGTCCTCTACGGCCCGCGCCTACCCGGAGGGACCAGCAGTCTGTTGCCGCTAGCCCTGCTATTCTCCTCTACTGCTAGAAGGGGACTCTCCTGTAAAGATTGAGGATTTATGTTTTCCCTGTTTGGACATTAAAAGACTCTGTTTCGGTTAAACCGCTTTTGGGTCCTCACTCACCAGCATAACAGATTTGACATTGCAACAAGAACAGAAACCCTATTTGACTTTAACCGTAATGGGAAAGAAAATTTAATTCCTCTGTGATACTGGGGCGTGTCGTGTAGCAATCTGTGCAGACGACACTCCCCCCGGGGCACAGAGTAATGGGGAAAAGATCATAGTATGGACGGTCTGCCTCAGGACATCAATTCATGGAACGGCTATCCGCTCCTATAACACTGAAACATGTTTTGCCGGGAGAGATACGGTTGTTAGTTCGTTTTAATAGCTTGTTTAGGTTCAATTAATAAAAGACTAATTCATTCAAAATAATAGCGATGCGATTTTCATGTAATACGTTGTGTTGCCTAAACGATCTGCTGGAATAACGTATTGAGAATGGAGTCGTATTTAAATGACTGAATCATAGAAGAGACAGTTACCTAAATTAAAGAAATTCTAAATAGTAGCGGAGAGATAATGGCGATAGAGGGGTGCCCACCGAAATGTTTTTCGTTCTTATGGATTGACTGACATTTTATAAATGTAGCTTATATTTGGCTGAGAGGAATACAGGTCTGAATAGTTCAAACCTTTACGATTCGTGATAGTTTTTGATTATTGTTTTTTTATGTGATTGTTTGGAACAGAAAGTTTAAGTATACTAACATTATAATATGTTTCCATTAAGTGGAACAATGTCAGGTCAGTAAAGTGGATTGCAGGTTGAGTTCATTTTATTTTTGTCACGCCCTGACCGTAGAGAGCTTTTTATGTCTCTTTGGTTTGGTCAGGGTGTGATTTGAGTGGTCACTCTATGTGATTTGAGTGGTCACTCTATGTCCTTTTTCTATGTTTTTGTATTTCTTTTGTTTTGGCTGGGTATGGTTCTCAATCAGGAACAGCTGTCTATCGTTGTCTCTGATTGGGAACCATAATTAGGTATTTTCTTCCCACGTAGATTTTGTGGGTAGTTATATTCTGTTTAGTGCAACTTACGGGACTGTTTCGGTTTCATTTATCCTCTTGTTATTTTGTATTATTGTTCAGTTCAATAAACAAACATGAACACTTTACCACGCTGCGCTTTGGTCCGACTACTCTTCCTCATCCGATGACGAATATTGTTACAATTTTATAGGAACGGTGCACATTAATCACAGTTGTGTGCGTAAAACTAATGATTAGAGGGATGGAACATTATCATTATCATTAGGTTTTGTTTATAGTCAACGTTTGTGTTTGAGATTTCCATTTTTCCTAGAGGGACGAAATCTTAAAGGGGTATTAGAAGTTTTATTTTCTGAGTTTTAATTAAACACGTGAATTATTTTGATAAGGGAATGTTCTGGGAACCTGGGAAACAACATGTAGAAAATGTTTGATGTTTTTTCTTGAATTTGTTTAATGTAGTAAGAAACTACTGTGGAAAGGTGGTATGACTTTTGACCTCTATCATGGCTTTCCATTGTGGTCTGATCAGCCTCATGGGAGGGCCATTTGGCTAATGATTTTAACCTTTTTGGGATAGGGGACAGCATTTTCACTTTTGGATGAATAGTGTGCCCAGAGTGAACTGCATCCTACTCTGTCCCAGATGCTAATATATGCATATTACTATTAGAATTGGATAGAAAACACTCTGAAGTATCTAAAACTGTTTGAATGATGTCTGTGAGTATAACAGAATTCATATGGCAGGTGAAAACCTGATAAAAATCCAACCAAGAAATGGGACATTTGAGGTTTGTAGTTTTTCAAAGCTTGGCCTACTGAATACACATTGAGAAATGGATGAGGTTGCACTTCCCAGGGCTTCCACTAGATGTCAACCGTCTTTTGAAACTGGTTTGAGGATTCTACTATAAATGAGACCTCTTTGAGTCAGTGGTCTCGCAGAGAGCCTTGGTCTCATGACGCGCCCTCCCGACAGAGTTACTTCTCGTTCCAGTGCTTCTCTGAAGAAAAAATAATTCTCCGGTTGGAACATTATTGATGTTTTATGTTAAAACCTCTTACAGCTACCCCCCTACTTTTTTAAATTTCCGCCTGAAGACATACCCAAATCTAACTACCTGTAGCTCAGGCCCAGAACCAAGGATATGCATATTCTTGGTACCATTTGAAAGAAAACACTCTGAAGTTTGTGTAAATGTGAATTGAATGTAGGAGAATACAACACAATAGATCTAAAACCATACGTTTTTTATTTTTATTGTTGTATCATCATCTTTAAAATGAACAAGATTAAACAAACATTCAGATAGGATGATGGGGACAATTTCAGTGGAAAACGTAAGAGGGCAACAGTACTTGTGCAAAGTTTCAGAATTATAACTTCCAAAATGAGTGTGCTACATGACACTTATCATGAAGTCACCCAGGTGTCCCACACAAGCAGCCCAAATGTACCCAAGTGGGCAAATTGGTGAAGTTATACATTTTGAATGGAATAACTATATACAAAATACCAAAATAGTATTCTAACACAACCCACAAAAAATGGAGAAGAAACATGAAAAAAAATATATACATTTACAAAATAACACTTTCAATATTTGGAAGACCCTCAGTCCTCTACACAATATTGAGCTGCTGATGCCAGGTGCCATAGCAGTCTCTTTCTGCTGTAAAACAGAGGGTCACCAAGCATGTGGTGCAGGTGATGGGGGACTTCACTTTGCAAAGAACACAGCGACGCCTCCATTCTGTGCCCTTTTGGCCCTGAGGCACATCCATGCCTGCAGAAATACATTTGGGCAGATGAACACCACTTGTGGCAGGAGCAGAAGGGACAGAGGTAGAGGGGCCAGAACATGGTGCAGTGGTGCTGTGGTGCTGTAGCCAGCAAGCTCCTTAACCTCTTCAGTCGACCCTCTACTTTTTTGAACATTCTGTTAAAAATCGCGCAACATTTCAGCGCCCTGCTACTCATGCCAGGAATATGGTATATGCATTTGCTTAGTCTGTGTGGATAGAAAACACTCAGACGTTTAAAAAACTGGTTAAATCACTGCTGTGGCTTTACCAGAACGGCATTTACATCGAAAAGCACAGGAAAAACTGATCACTGAAAATGGGAAAATATATCCATGCGCTACTTGATCCCTTTGATAAAGGTGAACCACAATTAATTGACTGAGGTTGCAGTACCTACAGCTTCCACACGGTGTCTAGAGTCTTGTCATTTCCCTTCGAGTTTTTTCTTGGTCAAACACATGCAGGACACCGTATCTAATCCGGTCTAGGACCGGATATTTTCGTTGAGTTTCTAGCCGGACATTTTTCCAGACGGACAGCTAATGATCTTTACATCGCCTCCTGATGAATTTTATCGCTTATTAACGTTTACTAATACCTAAAGTTGCATTACAAACGTATTTGAAGTGTTTTGTGAAAGTTTATCGTCGACTTTTTGAATTTTAAAAAATGACGTTACGTTTTGAAACGATGTTTTTTCGTTTATCACACAGTCTACATATAACGATATCTAGGCTTTATATGGACCGATTTAATCGAAATAAAGACCCAAATAGTGTTTATGGGACATCTAGGAGTGCCAACAAAGAAGATGGTGAAAGGTAATGAATGTTTTCTATTTTATTGTGCGGTTTGTGTAACGCCGAAATGCTAATTATTTTGTTTACGTCCCCTGTGGGTCTTTTGGGGTGTTGCATGCTATCAGATAATAGCTTCTCATGCTTTCGCCGAAAAGCATTTTAAAAATCTGACTTGTTGCCTGGATTCACAACGAGTGTAGCTTTAATTCGATACCCTGCATGTGTATTTTAATGAACGTTTGAGTTTTAACTAATACTATTAGCATTTAGCGTAGCGCATTTGCATTTCCAGAGCTCTAGTTGGGACGCAAGCGTCCCGAGTAGAAGCAACAGGTTAATGAGCAGCTCTCTGAAGGCTAGCTGTGAGATGGGGGGCTTTCCACAGCTCTTAGCCATTTCCTTGTGTAGGATGAATGCATTCACCACAGCAATGTCGATGACATGATAGAAGAAGGTCTTGTACCATTTCATCGTCTTATGGAGAACGATCTGCGCATCTGACCGGTCCACACCTCCCATGCTCTTGTTGTAGTCCTTTATTGCAGTTGGAATGGAGAAATGTTTTGCAGTCCATGCCCCAGCAGCGCTGAGACAACAGGTGTCCGGCTGGATGAACCAGCTTCAGTGGGGAATGGACACCTTGGCACTGGGGGCTCCCATTCGGAGTCAGTGTCACTGTGGAAGAAAATGTTCAGTTAGAATAGTTTCACATATGAGCCCTGTATCAACATCTATAATAAACATATATATATATATATATATATATATATATAGAGTACAGTGAAAATAAGAATGAATATATTATTATAGACCTGCTAGATCTACTGTCTCATTTATATTATGACATTTCAGCTGGATCTACTGTCTCTATTATATTGTGACAGACCAGCTGTATCTACTGTCTTCATTTCACTTTGGCCATTGTTGTGGGCCTGCCCTCCCCTCAACAGCCTCAAATAGGCTATTTCATGTGGGGGTGGGGTGGGGTCTCGGCCATGTTCCCTCTAATCCACAATATGTATATATACAGACATACAAACATAGGCTATGGGTCATACACATACATACACATACATACAAACATACCCCCACACCCAATGTATAGCCAACGTGTACTTTACACATTTCATTACATTTTTATATATTGCTACTAAAATTACAAAAAATCACAAATAATATTTTATATTATTAATTTCAGGATCTGTATATACAGTGCCTTGCGAAAGTATTCGGCCCCCTTGAACTTTGCGACCTTTTGCCACATTTCAGGCTTCAAACATAAAGATATAAAACTGTATTTTTTGTGAAGAATCAACAACAAGTGGGACACAATCATGAAGTGGAACGACATTTATTGGATATTTCGACCTTTTTTAACAAATCAAAAACTGAAAAATTGGGCGTGCAAAAAGGAATCCTAGTTCCACAATAAATGCTTGATTTGTTCGATAATGTCCAGGGCTTCCATCATCTAGTGGAAGCCCTAAGAATTGCAAAATCATCCATATCCCACTGTGAATTCAATAGGGGCTGGGTTGAAAATCGACCAACCTCAGATTTCTCACTTCCTGTTTGGATTTCTTCTCAGGTTTTTGCCTGCCATATGAGTTCTGTTATACTCACAGACATCATTCAAACTGTTTCAGAAACTTTAGAGTGTTTTCTATACAATATTAATAATATGCATATATTAGCAACTGGGACTGAGGAGCAGGCATTTTACTCTGGGCACCTCTGGGCACCTTTCATCCAAGCTACTCAATACTGCTCCTGCAGCCAAAATAAGTTAATTATGCCTGTTTAAGGTAAGGGTTCATTTAGATATGAATTCTGACTGGTTCAGGTAAGAGTTAAGGTTTGGGATTAGGTTAACACAGAAAAGATTCTCCTCCTGAGTGACGCAGCGATCTAAGGCCCTGCATCACGATGCTAGAGGCATGACTACAGTGGGGCGGCAAGTAGCCTAGTGGTTAGAGCGTTGGGCCTGTAACCAAGCTGACACGGTATAAATCTGTCATTCTGCCCCTGATCGAGGCAGTTAACCCACTGTTCCTAGACCGTCATTGTAAATAGGAATTTGTTCCTAACTGACTTGCCTAGTTAAATAAATCCTCTGAGCTGAAACGCACGACTTAAGTCTACTAGATGGTAAGACGTGCTCACGTTGCCCCTAGTGGCCGGTATTCAAATCAAATCAAATCAAATGTATTTATATAGCCCTTCGTACATCAGCTGATATCTCAAAGTGCTGTACAGAAACCCAGCCTAAAACCCCAAACAGCAAGCAATGGAGGTGTAGAACGCCGGTACTGAAGGCATCTCCCTACTAGATGGTAATACGTGCTCACGTTGCCCCTAGTGGCCGGTATTAAAGGCATCTCCCTACTAGATGGTAATACATGCTCATGTTGCCCCTAGTGGCCGGTATTGAAGGCATCTCCCTACTAGATGGTAATACATGCTCACGTTGCCCCTAGCGCCCGGTATTGAAGACATCTCCCTACTAGATGGTAATAGGTGCTCACATTGCCCCTAGTGGATGGTATTGAAGGAATCTCCCTACTTGATGGTAATACGTGCTCACATTGCCCCTAGTGGATGGTATTGAAGCCATCTCCCTACTAGATGGTAATACGTGCTCACATTGCCCCTAGTGGACGGTATTGAAGCCATCTCCCTACTAGATGGTAATACGTGCTCACATTGCCCCTAGTGGACGGTATTGAAGCCATCTCCCTACTAGACGGTAATAGGTGCTCACTTGCCCCTAGTGGCCAGTATTGAAGGCATCGCCATACTAGATGGTAGTAGGTGCTCTACGTTGCCCCTAGTGGCCGGTATTAAAGGCATCTCCTGAAGTCTTATGGACCTGGACAAATGTCAAATACTAAACTATATCTGGTGTGATCAGGCTGTGTATTGGAGTCCCCAAAGACCAGTATGTATTTCTCTCTCAGCTGTTTAAATCCCCATTACTCCCCTCCCTCAGTGGGAGTCTTGGTGATTATCGTTGATCGCTCTCCCTCGGTATGGGGAATCAGCCAGGGGATCAGGGGAGAATCCCAAATGGCAGTCCCTTCCTTATTAGGGTGTATTATGCAGAAAATTGGGTAGCATTTGGGAGGCACGCCAGGAGTCTTAGACCGCCACGCTGTCTGCAGCCTGAGAACAAATATTTCGTTTTTTCAAATCTGGATTAGCAGGAAATGAAAGTAGAAAAAATAGAAGGAGGAACAGTAGTCAGTAATAATCAGAGGAGGCTTTTAAAACTTCATTTGATTACCGTACTGTATATTTCCTTCCTATTATTTACTTTTGTGTTTTTTCCCCACCATCATTTGATTAGGAAAAAAAATGCTTCCTTTTATTACAGTGATGTCTGTATCTGCAAGCATTTTTGAACAATCTATGACCGAGTGACAGAAGTCAAACGATCAAGCTTCTACACGACTTCAACAGTGTAGATACTTCTCTTCCCCAAAGGCTACACATCTTTAAAGGTTGAACTGTTGAACATCATTTGTAAAAGGTCAGATCGAACACTCCCCTGCTAAGATGTGTTTGACCTTTTAGCTTTGAAGAGAACACTGTGTGTGTCCATGTAGCATCCTACCATTACAATGACTCTACAGAGAGAGTCCATGTAGTATCCCATGTTACAGAGACTCTACAGAGAGAGTCCACGTAGTATCCTGCATTACAGAGGCTGTACTGGGAGAGTCCACGTAGCATCCTACCGTTACAATGACTCTACAGAGAGAGTCCATGGAGTATCCCACGTTACAGAGACTCTACAGAGAGAGTCTATGTAGTATCCCACGTTACAAAGACTCTACAGAGAGAGTCCATGTAGAATCCCATGTTACAGAGACCCTACAGAGAGAGCCCATGTAGTATCCCATGATACAAAGACCCTACAGAGATAGTCCATGTAGTATCCCATGTTACAGAGACCCTACAGAGATAGTCCATGTAGTATCCCATGTTACAGAGACCCTACAGAGAGAGTCCATGTAGTATCCCATGTTACAAAGACTCTACAGAGAGAGTGGGATGATGTTTCCCATAGATCTTATGTCAGCTTTGCTTTATTTCCCCTGTATAGTGAGGGTCTTTATTTCCCCTGTATGGTGAGGGTCTTTATTTCCCCTGTATAGTGAGGTTCTATATTTCCCCTGTATAGTGAGGTTCTATATTTCCCCTGTATAGTGAGGTTCTATATTTCCCCTGTATAGTGAGGGTCTTTATTTCCCCTGTATAGTGAGGTTCTATATTTCCCCTGTATAGTGAGGTTTTATATTTCCCCCCTGTATAGTGAGGTTCTATATTTCCCCTGTATAGTGAGGTTCTATATTTCCCCTGTATAGTGAGGTTCTATATTTCCCCTGTATAGTGAGGTTTTATATTTCCCCCCTGTATAGTGAGGTTCTATATTTCCCCTGTATAGTGTGGGTCTATATTTCCCCTGTATAGTGAGGGTCTATATTTCCCCTGTATAGTGTGGGTCTTTATTTCCCCTGTATAGTGTGGGTCTTTATTTCCCCTGTATAGTGAGGTTCTATATTTCCCCTGTATAGTGAGGGTCTATATTTCCCCTGTATAGTGAGGGTCTATATTTCCCCTGTATAGTGTGGGTCTTTATTTCCCCTGTATAGTGAGGTTCTATATTTCCCCTGTATAGTGAGGTTCTATATTTCCCCTGTATAGTGAGGGTCTATATTTCCCCTGTATAGTGTGGGTCTATATTTCCCCTGTATAGTGAGGTTTTATATTTCCCCTGTATAGTGAGGGTCTTTATTTCCCCTGTATAGTGAGGGTCTTTATTTCCCCTGTATAGTGAGGTTCTATATTTCCCCTGTATAGTGAGGGTCTTTATTTCCCCTGTATAGTGAGGTTCTATATTTCCCCTGTATAGTGAGGGTCTTTATTTCCCCTGTATAGTGAGGTTCTATATTTCCCCTGTATAGTGAGGTTCTATATTTCCCCTGTATAGTGAGGGTCTATATTTCCCCTGTATAGTGAGGTTCTATATTTCCCCTGTATAGTGAGGTTCTATATTTCCCCTGTATAGTGAGGGTCTATATTAAAGATATACTTCAGGATTTTGACTATGAAGTTCTTTATATACTTCCCCAGATTCTGATGAACTCACGCATCAAATGTTTGTCTCTTCATCCTGTATGAAGGATGTTAGAGGTAGTTTCGCAAACCAATGCTAGCTAGCATTAGTACAATGACTGAAACTTGCAGGAACGCTAAAGAGAAGTTAGCAATTGCGCCAACGCATAGTCGGCAACTTACCTTCGAACTGAACGCAGAGACGTAAAAAATGGTATTCACAAATTCACCCAACTCTAGGGAAGTACATAAAAGGCTTCATTGAACAAAAATCCTGAACTGTTCCTTTAACACCCCTACCTGGTTAGAAGCTCCTCCTAGAGGTGTGGTTAAAAAGAGCCACTTGTACAGACAGGTAGGGTATTATGGCTTACACTATAGGTAGACAACCAAGTAGGATGACATCGCCTGCAGACACGGATCTAAAGTTTGTTCAGCATTTCCGGCCATAATGACTAAAGGTAAGAATGTTGGTAATTTGATAATAAATTTGCCCCTAAGGGCCACTTGTACTTGGGGTGGCAGGCTGAATGTGTTGATGTTACAACAACACAAAAATCAAGGCTGCTGTTTTACAGTCCTGATTTTATCCAGGTCATCTGTAAGTACATCCTGGTCCTCCAATGGATCTATTTATCGCAGTCCTGAAGCTCGACTGATGTTCTATACACAGGATGTTGATGTTGACTCACTCTGGCCATTCACTTCTCTACAGTACCATTACAGTACATACTACCAGGGACCATAGCCAAGGACACAGCTGTTATGATGCGCTCTCTCTCTCTCTCTCTCTCTCTCTCTCTCTCTCTCTCTCTCTGTCTCTCTCTCTCTGTCTCTCTCTCTCTGTCTCTCTCTCTCTCTGTCTCTCTCTCTCTCTCTCTCTGTCTCTCTCTCTCTCTCCCCCACTCTCTCTCTCTCTCTCTCTCTCTCTCTCTACCCTTCTCTCTCTCTCTCTCTTTCTCTCTACCCTTCTCTCTCTCTCTCTCTCTCTCTCTCTCTCTCTCTCTCTCTCTCTCTCTCTCTCTATATATATATATATACCTTTCTCTCTCTCTCTCTCTATACCCTTCTCTCTCTCTCTCTCTCTCTCTCTCGCTCTCTGGTGAATGACTAAACGGTGATGATGCTGTCCCACTTTTCCTTGTAGGATAAAATAGAACATAATGTAACTATATGTTTTCGCTTTTTCCCTCGGTCTGTTTCGGAAAGACCCTGTTGAATACTAATGGGAAAAATGTTGTATTTAATAGCTTCATTTTCCTTCTTGCTCTGTTATTATTATTTTTTTATTTTATTTAACTTGGCAAGTCAGTTAAGATTAAGAACTAATTCTTATTTTCAATGACAGCCTAGGAACAGTGTGTTAACTGCCTTGTTCAGGGGCAGAACGACAGATTTTCACTTTGTCAGCTCAGGGATTCAATCTTGCAACCTTTCAGTTATTAGTCCAATGCTCTTACCACTAGACTACCTACCTCTAACCACTAGGCTGCCTACCTCTAACCACTAGGCTACCTACCTCTAACCACTGGGCTACCTGCCTCTAACCACTAGGCTACCTACCTCTAACCACTGGGCTACCTACCTCTAACCACTAGACTACCTACCTCTAACCACTAGGCTACCTACCTCTAACCACTAGGCTACCTACCTCTAACCACTAGGCTACCTACCTCTAACCACTGGGCTACCTGCCTCTAACCACTAGGCTACCTACCTCTAACCACTAGGCTACCTGCCTCTAACCACTAGGCTACCTACCTCTAACCACTAGGCTACCTACCTCTAACCACTAGGCTACCTACCTCTAACCACTAGGCTACCTACCTCTAACCACTAGGCTACCTACCTCTAACCACTAGGCTACCCTGCCACCCCAATTCCAGAACAGTGGATGAGGAGATGAAGGACCGTGGCCTGGATATACTGAATAATAACTGCGTTATGTGTACCCAGTATTTTTTCAGGTTTGATCTCATTGAGAAACCAGCCAAAGAACCGTGGAGAAGGAGATGAGGGGCTGTGGTCTGTCGTGGAAAACGGTGTTAAATGTGTTATTCCCGACTGTCTCAGGATCATCTGTCGTTTTTGCTAGCTTCACTGTTCTTATAATGTTACAACTTACCCACACGGAGTAAAACAAGCCAACTGGCTCTAAGGGTCTGTAGTCAAACATTGGGCTGCACTTCAACGAGTGGTGGGAGGCAGAAACTGGTACACAATACTAACGTGATACAAGATCCAGAGAGAGAGAGAGACATAGAGAGACTCAGAGAGAGAGAGATATACATAGAGAGACTCAGAGAGAGAGAGAGATAGACATAGAGAGACTCAGAGAGAGAGAGAGAGACATAGAGAGACTCAGAGAGAGAGAGAGAGAGACATAGAGAGACTCAGAGAGAGAGAGAGAGAGACATAGAGAGACTCAGAGAGAGATGGAGAGACATAGAGAGACTCAGAGAGAGAGGCATAGAGAGAATCAGAGAGAGAGAGAGAGACATAGAGAGACTCAGAGAGAGAGAGAGAGAGAGAGAGAGACATAGAGAGACTCAGAGAGAGATGGAGAGACATAGAGAGACTCAGAGAGAGAGAGAGAGAGATAGACATAGAGAGACTCAGAGAGAGAGAGAGAGCGAGAGAGAGACATAGAGAGACTCAGAGAGAGAGAGAGAGACAGAGACTCAGGGAGAGAGAGAGAGACTCAGAGAGAGAGAGAGATAGACATAGAGAGACTCAGAGAGAGAGAGAGACATAGAGAGACTCAGAGAGAGAGAGAGAGAGACATAGAGAGACTCAGAGAGAGATGGAGAGACAGAGAGACTCAGAGAGAGAGACATAGAGAGAATCAGAGAGAGAGAGAGAGACATAGAGAGACTCAGAGAGAGAGAGAGAGAGAGAGAGAGACATAGAGAGACATAGAGAGACTCAGAGAGAGAGAGAGAGATAGACATAGAGAGACTCAGAGAGAGAGAGAGAGAGAGAGAGAGAGAGAGAGAGAGAAAGAGAGACCCAGAGAGAGAGAGAGACACAGAGAGAGAGAGAGCGAGAGAGAGACTTATGCTTATTTATTTTATCTTGTGTCCTTTAACTATTTGTACATTGTATATATATATATAATATGACATTTGTAATGTCTTTACTGTTTTGAAACTTCTGTATGTGTAATGTTTACTGTTCATTTTTGTTGTTTTTCACCTTATATATTCACTTTGTATGTTGTCTACCTCACTTGCTTTGGCAATGTTAACACATGTTTCCCATGCCAATAAAGCCCTTGAATTGAATTGACTCAGAGAGAGAGAGAAACATAGAGAGACTCAGAGAGAGCGAGAGAGAGAGAGAGACATAGAGAGACTCAGAGAGAAAGAGAGACTCAGAGAGAGAGAGAGACACAGAGAGACATAGAGAGATTCAGAGAGAAAGAGAGACTCAGAGAGAAAGAGAGACTCAGAGAGAAAGAGAGACTCAGAGAGAGAGACACACACAGAGAGACTCAGAGAGAGAGAGAGAGAGAGAGAGAGAGAAAGAGAAAGTGTTAAACAGGTCACATCTACAGCTGGCTGAGGGGGTCAACATGACTCACCCAAACAAAGAGAGAGGGAGGGAGGAAGATAGAAGAAGAGTGAGGGAGGGAGAGAAAGCGTGGGAAGGAGGGAGCGAGCATGGAGGGAGAGAGGGAGAGAGAAGGGAGGGAGGGAGGAGAGAGTGGGAGGGAGGGATGGTGGAGTGTGGAAGGGATAGGGGAGGAATAGAGGGAGGAATAGAGGGAGGTCAGAGGGATGGAAGGAAGAGGGAGATGGGTGGAGGGAGGGAGGGAGGGAGGGAGGGAGGGGGAGGGAGGGAGGGTAGTTAGAGGTAAAGTAGAAAATAACCAAATGTAAGAGACAAGCTAGGTGGGAGAGTAAAATGAAAAAGTAAGAGAGAATGAGAACGAAGCAAAGTGTGTTGCCGTTCACAACCTGTCAATCCCAAGAGAAACACCACAAGAGAAAAACCCTCCTGCCAATCCAGCAATGACAGGATGAGAAAGAGAGAAAGGGAGTGAGTGTTGGAGGGATGGAGCAGGGGAGGGAGGGAGGGTGGAGGGATGGAGCGTGGGAGGCAGGGAGGTAGGGTGGAGGGATGGAGCATGGGAGGCAGGGAGGTAGGGTGGAGGGATGGAGCAGGGGAGGCAGGGAGGGTGGAGGGATGGAGCGTGGGGAGGCAGGGAGGTAGGGTGGAGGGATGGAGCAGGGGAGGCAGGAGGGTGGAGGGATGGAGCGTGGGAGGCAGGGAGGTAGGGTGGAGGGATGGAGCATGGGAGGCAGGGAGGTAGGGTGGAGGGATGGAGCAGGGGAGGCAGGGAGGGTGGAGGGATGGAGCGTGGGAGGCAGGGAGGTAGGGTGGAGGGATGGAGCATGGGAGGGAGGGACGGTGGGTGGAGGGATGAAGTGTTGGAGGGAGGGAGGGTGGAGGGATGGAGCAGGTGAGGGGAGGGACGGTGGGTGGAGGGATGAAGTGTGGGAGGGAGGGAGGGAGGGAGGGTGGTTGGAGGGAGGGAGGGAGGGAGGGTGGGTGGAGGGATGGAGTGTGGGAGGGAGGGTGGAGGGATGGAGTGTGGGAGGGAGGGAGGGAGGGTGGAGGGATGGAGCAGGTGAGGGAGGGACGGTGGGTGGAGGGATGAAGTGTGGGAGGGAGGGAGGGAGGGTGGTTGGAGGGATGAAGTGTGGGGAGGGAGGGAGGGTGGTTGGAAGGATGAAGTGTGGGAGGGAGGGAGGGAGGGTGGGGGATGGAGTGTGGGAGGGAGGGTGGAGGGATGGAGTGTGGGAGGGAGGGAGGGTGGAGCGATGGAGCAGGTGAGGGAGGGACGGTGGGTGGAGGGATGAAGTGTGGGAGGGAGGGAGGGACGGTGGGTGGAGGGATGAAGTGTGGGAGGGAGGGACGGTGGGTGGAGGGATGAAGTGTGGGAGGGAGGGAGGGTGGGTGGAGGGATGGAGTGTGGGAGGGAGGGTGGAGGGATGGAGTGTGGGAGGGAGGGAGGGTGGAGGGATGGAGCAGGTGAGGAGGGACGGTGGGTGGAGGGATGAAGTGTGGGAGGGAGGGAGGGTGGGTGGAGGGATGGAGTGTGGGAGGGAGGGAGGGAGGGAGGGTGGTTGGAGGGATGAAGTGTGGGAGTGAGGGTGGGTGGAGGGATGGAGTGTGGGAGGGAGGGAGGGTGGAGGGATGGAGTGTGGGGGAGGGAGGGAGGGTGGAGGGATGGAGTGTGGGAGGGAGGGAGGCTGGTTGGAGGGAGGGAGGGAGGGGGATGGAGCAGGTGAGGGAGGGAGGGTGGGTGGAGGGATGGAGTGTGGGAGGGAGGGAGGGTGGAGGGATGGAGTGTGGGAGGGAGGGAGGGTGGAGGGATGGAGGGAGGGAGGCAGGGAGGGAGGGGGATGGAGCAGGTGAGGGAGGGAGGCTGGGTGGAGGGAGGGAGGGAGGGAGGGAGGGAGGGAGGGAGGGAGGGAGGGAGGGAGCATCCAAAAAAAGAAAAGGGGGAAAAAAATGTATGTTATGTCTGGCAACTCCTCCTGTTGCCACGGCTACTGTTCCCTAGAGATGCAGCGAGCGTAGTGTGCGTGTGTAGGTGTGTGTGTACGTGTGCATGTGCGTGTCTTCAGCGCTCAGCTGCCACCAGTCCTCTTGTTCATAGTTAGGGCTGCATAATTCCCAGATTTTTCCAGAAATCCCAGATTCTCCAGAAATCCCGGTTGGAAGATTCCCCGAATTAGAAGAGAATAAGCAGGAAATCTGGAGACGCCCAACCAGGGATTTCTGGTAAACCTGGGATTCTGGAAAACCAGGGATTTCTGGTAAGCCTGGGATTCTGGAAAACCAGGGATTTCTGGTAAACCTGGGATTCTGGTAGACCTGGGATTCTGGTAAACCTGGGATTCTGGTAAACTTGGGATTCTGGTAAACCTGGGATTCTGGTAAACCAGGGATTTCTGGTAAACCTGGGATTCTGGTAGACCTGGGATTCTGGTAAACCTGGGATTCTGGTAAACTTGGGATTCTGGTAAACCTGGGATTCTGGAAAACCAGGGATTTCTGGTAAACCTGGGATTCTGGTAAACCAGGGATTTCTGGTAAACCTGGGATTCTGGAAAACCAGGGATTTTGGGGAAAGATACCAGAATTTTGCAACCCATAGGACAACCCATTTTGGTTCCAGATAGAACTCTTTAGGGTTCTATGTATAACCCTCTGGGGAAAAGGTCCTAGAACCAAAAGGGGTAAAGGTTTATCATATAGCAGACAATCTCATCCAGACCACTTATCGTTAAGTGCCTTGTTCAAGGGCACATCAACAGATTTTCACTCTAGTCGACTCAGGATTTAAACCAGTGACTTTTTGGTTACTGGCCCAACACGCTTAACAGCTAAGTTCCCCTCCGCCCAAGGTTCTACCTGCCGCAAAGGGCTCTACCTGGAACCAAAAAGGGTTGTTTATTTAAAACGTTATCATCAGGGGACAGCCGAAGAACCCTTTTAGGTCCTAGATAGAATCTTTTATTCTAAGAGTGTACTCTCAGTGATTTGATGTGTGAGTCTCTGGCCCCCAGGGAGTTGCTGGAGCCAGGTGTTGCCCCAGACTGACCCAGCAATCAGGGGGCATGGCTGGAGTGCTGCAGCCCAGGAACAGAGTTCTCTCTGGGCATACTGTCACCGAGCCATCCCCTGGAGCCTCTCATAGACCCAAATAGAGATAGGAGAGCAGGTGTTGACAGGGCTGGGGGATGAGGTGTGTGAGATGGGAGGCGGGTTGTGAACGGTAGGGGGAGTGTGTGTTCGTGTGTGTGTGTAAATAAAAGTCACTCTAAGAGGAGTGGAGTTGACTTGTATGTGTCCTTGCCTCTAAGCATCCATGTCTCTCTCTCTGTTTTCCTTGCTATAAGGATGACACTGACAATAATATGGTTCTCGTTAATATGTCTCCGACCTCTTAGTCTCTATTGACACTAAAAAGGTTCACTGACAAATCTAAAACAGGTGTGTGTGTGTCAGAGCCGTAAATGTGCCATTCTGCAACAACGGGCACTTCTATGTCCTCTGGGTCAGTTTTTGGGGTGATTTTTATTTCTAAACAAATAGATTTATTATTTATATGTTAAGTTCCAACTACAATCACACCAGATTTATTTTAACACCTCTCTGAAGTATTTTAGCTACTTTTCAAGATGCATTTTATATATTTTATTTTACAGCTCAATTTCACTGTTTCTCCCTTGTCCCTGTCCAAGGCTTTTGCTATGTTTTTCTGTGAATAAAAACCATTCATAACGACACAGTGTATAATGTTATCTACAAGAGAAAGAGTCAATTCAATTAAATCCATATCAATATTTATTTACTAATGAGGAATTTGTGGATATGACACCACTACAAAAGGACAGGTATATTTTGTATACAAAACAGTATTAGAAAATGTTAGTTACCATGGAAACTTACTGTGACACTTAAAGCAGATGGCTGTAGCGAACAGTCGTTCCAGGTGTGATGTCCAAAATCTAGCTAAATATTGCTTGTGTAGAGAATATTTTTACTGTCAGTCATTTAACAGACTATAACTTGTGGTAAAATTTTGGATAAAAAGACTTGTATAAACAATACTCTACCTGTAATACTAGCCGTTATTGTCATGTTCATCAAAAACTTAACTAAGGTTGAAATGACAGAACGTGGTTGGAAATGACAGAATGACAGAACGTGGTTGGAAATGACAGAACGTGGTGGAAATGACAGAACGTGGTTGGAAATGACAGAACGTGGTGGAAATGACAGAACGTGGTTGGAAATGACAGAACGTGGTGGAAATGACAGAACGTGGTTGGAAATGACAGAACGTGGTTGGAAATGACAGAACGTGGTGGAAATGACAGAACGTGGTTGGAAATGAAAGAATGTGGTTGGAAATGACAGAACGTGGTTGGAAATGACAGAACGTGGTGGAAATGACAGAACGTGGTGGAAATGACAGAACGTGGTTGGAAATGACAGAACGTGGTGGAAATGACAGAACGTGGTTGGAAATGACAGAACGTGGTTGGAAATGACAGAACGTGGTGAAAATGACAGAACGTGGTTGGAAATGACAGAACGTGGTTGGAAATGACAGAACCTGTTGGAAATGACAGAACGTGGTTGGAAATGACAGAACCTGTTGGAAATGACAGAACGTGGTGAAAATGACAGAACGTGGTGGAAATGACAGAACGTGGTGAAAATGACAGAATGTGGTTGGAAATGAGAGAACGTGGTGGAAATGACAGAACGTGGTGAAAATGACAGAACGTGGTGAAAATGACAGAACGTGGTTGGAAATGACAGAACGTGGTTGGAAATGACAGAACGTGGTGGAAATGACAGAACGTGGTTGGAAATGACAGAACGTGGTGGAAATGACAGAACGTGGTTGGAAATGACAGAACGTGGTTGGAAATGACAGACAGAACGTGGTGGAAATGACAGAACGTGGTTGGAAATGACAGACAGAACGTGGTGGAAATGACAGAACGTGGTTGGAAATGACAGAACGTGGTGGAAATGACAGAACGTGGTTGGAAATGACAGAACGTGGTTGGAATGACAGAACGTGGTGGAAATGACAGAACGTGGTTGGAAATGACAGAACGTGGTGGAAATGACAGAACGTGGTGGAAATGACAGAACGTGGTTGGAAATGACAGAACCTGTTGGAAATGACAGAACGTGGTTGGAAATGACAGAACCTGTTGGAAATGACAGAACGTGGTGAAAATGACAGATGGTGGAAATGACAGAACGTGGTTGGAAATGACAGAACGTGGTGGAAATGACAGAACGTGGTGGAAATGACAGACGTGGTGGAAATGACAGAACGTGGTGGAAATGACAGAACGTGGTTGGAAATGACAGAACGTGGTGGAAATTACAGAACGTGGTTGGAAATGACAGAACGTGGTTGGAAATGACAGAACGTGGTGAAAATGACAGAACGTGGTTGGAAATGACAGAATGTGGTTGGAAATGACAGAACCTGTTGGAAATGACAGAACGTGGTTGGAAATGACAGAACCTGTTGGAAATGACAGAACGTGGTGAAAATGACAGAACGTGGTGGAAATGACAGAACGTGGTGAAAATGACACAATGTGGTTGGAAATGACAGAACGTGGTGGAAATGACAGAATGTGGTTGAAATGACAGAACGTGGTGAAAATGACAGAACGTGGTTGGAAATGACAGAACGTGGTGAAAATGACAGAACGTGGTTGGAAATGACAGAACGTGGTTGTAAATGACAGAACGTGGTGGAAATGACAGAACCTATTGGAAATGACAGAACGTTTTTGGAAATGACAGAACCTGTTGGAAATGACAGAACGTGGTTGGAAATGACAGAACCTGTTGGAAATGACAGAACGTGGTTGGAAATGACAGAACCTGTTGGGAATGACAGAACGTGGTGGAAATGACAGAACGTGGTGGAAATGACAGAACGTGGTTGGAAATGACAGAACGTGGTTGGAAATGACAGAACGTGGTGGAAATGACAGAACGTGGTTGGAAATGACAGAACGTGGTTGGAAATGACAGAACGTGGGGAAAATGACAGAACGTGGTTGGAAATGACAGAACGTGGTTGGAAATGACAGAACGTGGTGGAAATGACAGAACCTATTGGAAATGACAGAACGTGGTTGGAAATGACAGAACCTGTTGGAAATGACAGAACGTGGTTGGAAATGACAGAACCTGTTGGAAATGACAGAACGTGGTGAAAATGACAGAACGTGGTTGGAAATGACAGAACGTGGTGGAAATGACAGAACGTGGTGAAAATGACAGAATGTGGTTGGAAATGACAGAACGTGGTGGAAATGACAGAATGTGGTTGAAATGACAGAACGTGGTGAAAATGACAGAACGTGGTTGGAAATGACAGAACGTGGTGAAAATGACAGAACGTGGTTGGAAATGACAGAACGTGGTTGGAAATGACAGAACGTGGTGGAAATGACAGAACCTGTTGGAAATGATAGAATGTGGTGAAAATGACAGAAATCCAAGATCTTATTACTCTTTACTTTATGCTTATTTAATCATGTTTTAAATTAACTTAATCTAGAAAATGCTCCAAGTTGTCCACAAATTGAAAACTAAGCAGTATTTTTCTTTGTTTTTAGAGGTCATAGAGATATAGAAACAAAATAAACAATTATCCAGGGACATCTGCAAAAAGACAGGAAGAGACACGGGAAGAAAACAGACAAGGAAGAAGTGAAATCTCTCTCTGAGATTAGAAAGCGAGAACAAAGAAACAAGAGAAGACAATGGAAATGGAACCCACGGAATAGAAGACAGACTTTAAAGAGAACGGTTGCTACGGAGACCAACCTATCAGGCAACACACCACCTCAATCTCCAGATGACTTGCAGCCAGAACATGAGACCTACCTATCAGACAACACAACACCTCAGTCACCAGATGACTTGCAGCCAGAACATGAGACCAACCTATCAGGCAACACACCCCCCCAGTCGCCAGATGACCTGCAGCCAGAACATGAGACCTACCTATCAGGCAACACACCACCTCAGTCACCAGATGACCTGCAGCCAGAACATGAGACCAACCTATCAAGCAACACACCACCTCAGTCACCAGATGACCTGCAGCCAGAACATGAGACCTACCTATCAGGCAACACACCCCCTCAGTCACCAGATGACTTGCAGCCAGAACATGAGACCAACCTATCAGGCAACACACCCCCTCAGTCACCAGATGACCTGCAGCCAGAACATGATACCAACCTATCAGGCAACACACCACCTCAGTCACCAGATGACTTGCAGCCAGAACATGAGACCAACCTATCAGACAACACACCACCTCAGTCACCAGATGACTTGCAGCCAGAACATGAGACCAACCTATCAGGCAACACACCACCTCAGTCACCAGATGACTTGCAGCCAGAACATGAGACCAACCTATCAGGAAACACACCACCTCAGTCACCAGATGACTTGCAGCCAGAACATGAGACCAACCTATCAGGCAACACACCACCTCAGTCACCAGATGACTTGCAGCCAGAACATGATACCAACCTATCAGGCAACACACCACCTCAGTCACCAGATGACTTGCAGCCAGAACATGAGGCTAACATACCTGCCCCTAACTCACCTGCCCCTGATGCACACCCTGACACCCCTTCCTCATCATCTGCAACAGGAATGAGAAGTCAAATACTTGCTGGAAGGAAAACGTTTGGCTAGAGGTTTCTTTAAAACATACAGAGATCTTTGTGTGACAGATGTCAAACACTTGATAATGCTTTACGGAAAGCGAAAAATACAAAACAAGGTATGATTACAACAACATGGGAAACACCAGGTAAAAGTTTTGTTATATTATGTCAAATCACACATTTGTTATATAAAGATGTTATCACTAGACTACGTATCACTAGACTACGTATCACTAGACTATGTATATTTTTAAATGTTTTCTTTATTTAACTAGGAAAGTCAGTTAAGAAAATTATCTTAATTTCAATGACGGCCTAGGAACAGTGCCTGTTCAGGGGCAGAACGACAGATTTGTACCTTGTCAGCTCGTGGGTTTGAACTTGCAACCTTCCAGTTACTAGTCCAACGCTCTAACCACTAGGCTACCCTGCCTCCCCGTATCACTATACGACGTATCACTAGACTACGTATCACTAGATTATGTATCACTAGACTACGTATCACTAGACTACGAATCACTATCACTAGACGACGTATCACTAGACTACGTATCACTAGACTACGTATCACTAGACTACGTATCACTAGACTACGTATCACTAGACTACGAATCACTAGACTATGTATCACTAGACTACGTATCACTAGACTACGTATCACTAGACTATGTATCACTAGACTACGTATCACTATCACTAGACTACGTAGCACTAGACTACGTAGCACTAGACTACGTATCACTAGACTACGTATCACTAGACTACGTATCACTAGACTATGTATCACTAGACTACGTATCACTAGACTACGTATCACTAGACTATGTATCACTAGACTATGTATCACTAGACTACGTATCACTAGACTATGTATCACTAGACTACGTATCACTAGACTATGTATCACTATCACTAGACTACGTATCACTAGACTATGTATCACTAGACTACGTATCACTAGACTATGTAATACTAGACTACGTATCACTAGACTACGTATCACTAGACCACGTATCACTAGACCACGTATCACTAGATTATGTATCACTAGACTACGTATCACTATCACTAGACTACGTATTACTAGACTACGTATCACTAGACTATGAATCACTAGACTACGTATCACTAGACCACGTATCACTAGACCACGTATCACTAGATTATGTATCACTAGACTACGTATCACTAGACTACGTATCACTATCACTAGACTACGTATTACTAGACTACGTATCACTAGACTATGAATCACTAGACTACGTATCACTAGACTATGTATCACTATCACTAGACTACGTATCACTAGACTACGTATCACTAGACTACGTATCACTATCACTAGACTACGTATCACTAGACTACGTATCACTAGACTACGTATCACTAGACTACGTATCACTATCGCTAGACTACGTATCACTAGACTATGTATCACTAGACTACGTATCACTAGACTACGTATCACTAGACTATGTATCACTAGACTACGTATCACTAGACTACGTATCACTAGACTATGTATCACTAGACTACGTATCACTAGACTATGTATCACTAGACTGCTATCATTACATATTATCACTAGACTATGTATCACTAGACTACGTATCACTAGACTATGTATCACTAGACTACGTATCACTAGACTACGTATCACTATCGCTAGACTACGTATCACTAGACTACGTATCACTAGACTACGTATCACTATTACTAGACTACGTATCACTAGACTACGTATCACTATTACTAGACTACGTATCACTATTACTAGACTACGTATCACTAGACTATGTATCACTAGACTACGTATCACTAGACTACGTATCACTAGACTATGTATCACTAGACTACGTATCACTAGACTATGTATCACTAGACTGCTATCATTACATATTATCACTAGACTATGTATCACTAGACTACGTATCACTAGACTATGTATCACTAGACTACGTATCACTAGACTACGTATCACTAGACTACGTATCACTATCACTAGACTACGTATCACTAGACTACGTATCACTAGACTACGTATCACTAGACTACGTATCACTAGACTATGTATCACTAGACTGCTATCATTACATATTATCACTAGACTATGTATCACTAGACTACGTATCACTAGATTATGTATCACTAGACTACGTATCACTAGACTATGTATCACTATCACTAGACTACGTATCACTAGACTATGTATCACTAGACTACGTATCACTATCACTAGACTACGTATCACTAGACTACGTATCACTAGACTACGTATCACTATCACTAGACTACGATCACCAGACCACGATCACCAGACCACGATCACTAGACTACGTATCACTAGACTATGTATCACTAGACTACGTATTACTAGACTACGTATCACTAGACTACGTATCACTAGACGACGTATCACTAGACGACGTATCACTATCACTAGACTACGTATCACTAGACGACGTATCACTAGACTACGTATCACTAGACTACGTATCACTAGACTACGTATCACTAGACTGCTATCATTACATATTATCACTACACTATTTGTCACTAGACTATTCTATCATTACACATTATCACTAGACTGCTATCATTACATATTATCACTAGACTATGTATCACTAGACGACGTATCACTAGACTACGTATCACTAGACTACGTATCACTAGACTACGTATCACTAGACTACGTATCACTAGACTACGTATCACTAGACTGCTATCATTACATATTATCACTACACTATTTGTCACTAGACTATTCTATCATTACACATTATCACTAGACTGCTATCATTACATATTATCACTAGACTATGTATCGCTAGACTATGTAAGACGATGCTATTATGACATATTTCAAATGTGCATAACTTTGAGAATTTCCTGTGTTTCCAGATGTTCACCGACAGTCCAGGAGAGATAACTTGGAGGATAATCAGTAGTAGCTGTTCCTTTCCACATCACTGCAGCTGTTTAAGCCCACAGACCTTGACTCGGCTGAGAAAAAACAGAGGCAGACCAAGATGGAAAAATCCTACACATCTCACAGTACCATGTAGCCCACTGAAGATCTAAGTGAAGATCATTGATCGGAAAGGGATGTGTGGTGGAGTACGATCAGGAAGTTTATCCTGGCATCGTGCAAGACTTTCTCGCAGAGAGTGGTGCTGGTGTGAAAAGCCATGAGAGAGAGAGAGGAACCAGGCAATGAGGGGTGGCCAGTTCTCTTCTGGTTCAGAGATGACCAGCAGGGTTTATCCTGGCATCGTGCAAGACGTTCACACAGAGAGTGGTGCTGGTGTTAAAAGCCATGAGAGAGAGAGAGGAACCAGGCAATGAGGGGTGGCCAGTTCTCTTCTGGTTCAGAGATGACCAGCAGGGTTTATCCTGGCATCGTGCAAGACGTTCACACAGAGAGTGGTGCTGGTGTTAAAAGCCATGAGAGAGAGAGGAACCAGGCAATGAGGGGTGGCCAGTTCTCTTCTGGTTCAGAGATGACCAGCAGGGTTTATCCTGAGAGAGAGGAACCAGGCTATGTGCCGGGTGGAGATTAGAAAGAACATGGCCAAGATGTTCAAATGTTCATAGATGACCAGCAGGGTTTACCCTAGCATTGTCCAAGACGTTCACGCAGAGAGTGGTGCTAGTGTGAAAACCATGAGTCGCGTTGGTCCCAACCATTTCTTTGGGGGGATGAGAGATGACATCATATGGTACAGACCACAGCATGTGCATGGACTTGTCCCTGAGCCCCATCCAGTGACCAAAAGGCACATGGAGCTGGATCGTTTGGTCTGGGAGGAACTTAACTCTCTTTCTAAGCCTCAGATACCCTTGGATACTCATTGTACAGTACATACATAGCAGGACTTACAAAGATAGTTTCAATTAATTCATCCCTCAATATACAGGTGCTAGATGTTCTAGTTGTTGCATTTAAGTGTAGTCATGGGCAAAACATTGTTCTCATGTTGAAATGGGGGTTGTTCCAGTGTCGTGTAATCCTACTTTGACTTGTTGTTTATGTTTAACAATGGTTGTTGTTCAAAATGTGTCACGTAAAAGATCGGGAGACAGGCGCAGGAATGCGTAATATTTATTTTTTATTATACACAAATTACAGCGTACCGTGTAAAGGCACGGGGACGAAGATCAAACAAACACGTAACGAAACACAGGGTTGAAACCCAAACAAAAAAGAGCGAGGAGTACCTTGACTAAACACACCGGGATGAGACCCGTAACATACACTCACACAATGATACCACACGGGATGAGACCCGTAACATACACTCACACAATGATACCACACGGGATGAGACCTGTAACATACACTCACACAATGATACCACACGGGATGAGACCCGTAACATACACTCACACAATGATACCACACGGGATGAGACCCGTAACATACACTCACACAATGATACCACACGGGATGAGTCCCGTAACATACACTCACACAATGATACCACACGGGATGAGACCCATAACATACACTCACACAATGATACCACACGGGATGAGACCCATAACATACACTCACACAATGATACCACATGGGATGAGACCCGTAATCATCTGCACCCTACAAGTTTTTTTTATTTTTATTTCACCTTTATTTAACCAGGTTGGTAACAAGTTCTCATTGTGGCACGGAAGCCAAAACAACACAGCACAGGCACTCACACGACCAACGGACATTGGAACAACGGAAACGAAAGGGCACATTTAAACAATTACAATTACGTGGAATGAGTACCAGGTGCGCGTAATGACAGTTACGGAGGGATCCGTGAATATTTTCATACGTTAAGTTTTTTTTTTTTAACATAGATTTCATTTCCACCACAACCTATATTTTTGAGGTAAATGAGTACAGTACCAGTCAAAAGTTTGGACACCTACTCAGTTAAGAATTTTCTTTATTTTGAATATTTTCTACATTGTAGAATAATAGGGAAGACATCAAAACTATGAAATAACACATATGGAATCATGTAGTAACCAAAAAAGTATTAAACAAATCCTTAACCTCTTAGTCCGCCCCATCCCGCATGCGGTATCGTTACTACAGCCTCAAGCTCATTAGCATAACGCAACATTAGCGATTTTTAAAAATCGCAAATGAAACGAAATAAATATGCCTGTTTTCAAGCTTATCCTTTTCTTAACAATCCTGTCGTCTCAGATTTTCAAAATATGCTTTAGAACCAGAGAAAATCACTAATTTGTGTAAGAGTGGTGATAGCTAGCTTAGCGTTAGCATTAGCATTTAGCACGCAACATATTCACAAAAACCAGCCAAGGAATCAAATAAAATAATTTACCTTTGAAGAACTTCAGATTTTTCAATGAGGAGACTCTCAGTTACATAGCAGATGTCCAGTTTTTCCTGAAAGATTCTTGTGTAGGACACATCGTTCCCTTTTGTTACTATGCATATGGCTACCGAAACTAACCGAAAATTCAGTCACCTACATGTCGAACTTTTTTCCGAATTAACTCCATAATATTGACTGAAACATGGAAAACGTTGTTTGAATCAATCCTGAAGGTGGTTTGTCATATTTCTCTCCGTTGAAAGCACCGTCCTTGTAGCCTGGTTTGTTCTGAGATTTGAATGGAAAAATACCGGGACCTGACTTTTGCGCACCAATTGCCACGCAGCCACCTAGCGGGACACCTGGTAAATGTAGTCTCTTATGGTCAATCTTCCAATGATATGCCTACAAATACGTCACAATGCTGCAGAGACCTTGGGGAAACAAGAGAAAGAGTCCGTTGATTCCTGTCGCATTCACAGCCATATAAGGCGATCATGGAAAACGTAGCCTCAGAAATCCTGTGCATTTCCTGGTCGGTCATACATCTTGGTTTTGCCCGAAACATTTGTTCTAAGGGACTCACAGTGAAAATCTACGCATTTCTGGAAACGTAAGACTGTCTTCTTTCCAAAGCTGTCAATTCCAAGCATATTCGAGCATCTTTTCGTGACAAAATATTGCGCTTAAAACGGGCACGTCTTTTTATCCAAAAATGAAATACTGCCCCTATAGGACTAACAGGTTAAACAAACCCTTTGCCTTGATGACAGCTTAGTTGTGCACTCTTGGCATTCTCCCAACCAGCTTCATGAGGTAGTCGTCTGCATTGCATTTCATTTAACCGGTGTGGCTTTGTTAAAAGTTAATTTGTGAAATTCTTAATGTGTTTGAGCCAATCAGTTGTGTTGTGACAAGGTAGGGGTGGTATGCAGAAGATAGCCCTATTTGGTTAAAGACCAAGTCCATTTTCAAATCAAATCAAATCCAATTTTATTTGTCACATACACATGGTTAGCAGATGTTAATGCAAGTGTAGCGAAATGCTTCTAGTTCCGACAATGCAGTAATAACCAACAAGTAATCTAACTAACAATTCCAAAACTACTGTCTTATACACAGTGTAAGGGGATAAAGAATATGTACATAAAGATATATGAATGAGTGATGGCACAGAGCAGCATAGGCAAGATACAGTAGATGGTATCGAGTACAGTATATACATATGAGATGAGTATGTAAACAAAGTGGCATAGTTAAAGTGGCTAGTGATACATTTATTACATAAGGATGTTATTTGTCGTTCTCAAATAACATCAAGGCGGTGGCCCGTTCCTGTAGGTTCATGCTCTACAACATCCGCAGAGTACGACCCTGCCTCACACAGGAAGCGGCGCAGGTCCTAATCCAGGCACTTGTCATCTCCCGTCTGGATTACTGCAACTCGCTGTTGGCTGGGCTCCCTGCCTGTGCCATTAAACCCCTACAACTCATCCAGAACGCCGCAGCCCGTCTGGTGTTCAACCTTCCCAAGTTCTCTCACGTCACCCCGCTCCTCCGCTCTCTCCACTGGCTTCCAGTTGAAGCTCGCATCCGCTACAAGACCATGGTGCTTGCCTACGGAGCTGTGAGGGGAACGGCACCTCAGTACCTCCAGGCTCTGATCAGGCCCTACACCCAAACAAGGGCACTGCGTTCATCCACCTCTGGCCTGCTCGCCTCCCTACCACTGAGGAAGTACAGTTCCCGCTCAGCCCAGTCAAAACTGTTCGCTGCTCTGGCCCCCCAATGGTGGAACAAACTCCCTCACGACGCCAGGACAGCGGAGTCAATCACCACCTTCCGGAGACACCTGAAACCCCACCTCTTTAAGGAATACCTAGGATAGGATAAAGTAATCCTTCTCCCCCCCCCCCCTTAAAAGACCTAGATGCACTATTGTAAAGTGGCTGTTCCACTGGATGTCATAAGGTGAAAGCACCAATTTGTAAGTCGCTCTGGATAAGAGCGTCTGCTAAATGACTTAAATGTAAATGTAATGTAAATGATGCAGTAGATGATATAGAGTACAGTATATACGTATGCATATGAGATGAATAATGTAGGGTATGTAACATTATATTAGGTAGCATTGTTTAAAGTGGCTAGTGATATATTTACATCATTTCCCATCAATTCCCATTATTAAAGTGGCTGGAGTTGAGTCAGTGTCAGTGTGTTGGCAGCAGCCACTCAATGTTAGTGGTGGCTGTTTAACAGTCTGATGGCCTTGAGATAGAAGCTGTTTTTCAGTCTCTCCGTCCCAGCTTTGATGCACCTGTACTGACCTCGCCTTCTGGATGATAGCGGGGTGAACAGGCAGTGGCTCGGGTGGTTGATGTCCTTGATGATCTTTATGGCCTTCCTGTAACATCGGGTGGTGTAGGTGTCCTGGAGGGCAGGTAGTTTGCCCCCGGTGATGCGTTGTGCAGACCTCACTACCCTCTGGAGAGCCTTACGGTTGTGGGCGGAGCAGTTGGCAAGAACAGTTCCAATAAGCAAAGAGAAATGATAGTCGATCATTACTTTAAGATATGAAGGTCAGTCAATACAAAAAATGACAAGAACTTTGAAAGCTTCTTCAAGTGCAGTTGCAAAAACTGTCAAGTGCAATGATGAAACTGGCTCTCATGAGGACCGTCACAGGAAAGTAAGACCCAGAGATACTTCTGCTGCAGAGGATACATTCATTAGAGTTACCAGCCTCATAAATTGAGGCCCAAATAAATGCTTCACAGAGGTCAAGTAACAAACACATCTCACCATCAACTGTTCAGAGGGGACTGGGTGAATCAGGCCTTCATGGTCAAATTGCTGCATAGAAACCACTACTAAAGGACACGAATAAGAAAAAGAGACTTGCTTGGGCCAAGAAACACGAGCAGTAGACATTTGACAGGTGGAAATATGTCCTTTGGTCTGATGAGTCCAAATTTGGTTCCAACCGCCGTGTCGTTGTGAGATGCAGAGTACGGGAATGATGTCCATATATCTCCATATATGTGGTTCCCACCGTGAAGCATGGAGGAGGATGTGTGATGGTGTGGGCGTCCTTTGCTGGTGACACGATCTGTGATTTATTTAGAATTCAAGGTTACTTAACCTGCATTGCTACCACAACATTCTGCAGAGATACGCCATCCCATCTGGTTTGCGCTAAATTGGACTATCATTTGTTTTTCAACAGGACAATGACCAAAACACACCTCCAGGCTGTGTAAGGGCTATTTTACCAAGGAGACTGATGGAGTGCTGCATCAGATGGCCTCCACAATCACCCGACCTCAACCCAATTGTGTTGGTTTGGTATGAGTTGGACCGTAGAGTGAATGAAAATCAGGCAGCAACTGCTCAGCATATGTGGGAACTCCTTCAAGACTGTTTCAGGTGAAGCTGGTTGAGAAAATGCCAAGAGTGTGCAAAGCTGTTATCAAGGCAAAGGGTGGCTACTTTGAAGAAATTCTAACATAACATTCTAACATTTATTTGGATTTCATGTAATGGTCTTACAGAAAATAGTCCAAACTGGTGAAGTAAAATGAACAAAAATGACTTGTTTCATAAAAATCTTAAAAAAAAAATAAACAATGGAAAAGTGGTGTGTGTATATATATATGTATATGTATTCACCCCCTTTGCTATGAAGCCCCAAAATAAGATCTGGTGCAACCAATTACCTTCAGAAGTCACAAAATTAGTTAAAGTCCACCTGTGTGCAATCTATGTGTCACATGATCTGTCACACGATCTCAGTATATTTACACCTGTTCTGAAAGGCAACACCACTAAGCAAGGGGCACCACCAAGCAAGCGTCACTATGAAGACCAAGGAGCTCGCCAAACAGGTCAGGGACAAAGTTGTGGAGAACTACAGATCAGCGTGGGGTAAAAAAAAATATCAGAAACTTTGAACAGTTCACGGAGCACCATTAAATCCATTATAAAAAAATTGAAAGAATATGGCACCACAACAAACCTGCCAAGAGAGGGCCGCCCAACAAAACTCATGGACCAGGCATTTAATCAGAGATGCAACAAAGAGACCTAAGAAGGAAGCTCCACAGCGGAGATTGGAGTATCTGGCCATGGGGCCACTTTAAGCCGAGCTGTGCATAAGGCAGAGTTGCCAGAAAAAAGCCATTGCTCAAAGAAAAAAATATCCAAACCTGTTTGGTGTTTTCCAAAAGGCATGTGGGGAGACTCCCCAAACATATAGTTGAAGTCGGAAGTTTACATACACTTAGGTTGGAGTGATTAAAACTAATTTTTCAACCACTCCAAAAATATCCTGTTAAAAAAAATATAGTTTTGGCAAGTCGGTTAGGACATCTACTTTGTGCATGACACAAGTAATTTTTCCAACAATTGTTTACAGACAGACTATTTCACTTATAATTCACTGTATCACAATTCCAGTGTGTCAGAAGTTGACATAGACTAGGTTGACTGTGCCTTTAAACAGCTTGGAAAATTCCAGATAATGATGTCATGGCTTTAGAAGCTTCTGATAGGCTAATTGACAACATTTGAGTCAATTGGAGGTGTACCTGTGGATGTATTTCAAGGCTTACCTTCAAACTCAGTGCCTCTTTGCTTGAGATCAGGGGAAAATCTAAATAAATCAGCCAAGACCTCAGGAAAAGTCTGGTTCATCCTTGGGAGCCATTTCCAAACGCCTGAAGGTACCAAGTTCATCTGTACAAACAATAGTACGCAAGTATAAACACCATGGGACCACGCGGTCGTCATGCCGCTCAGGAAGGAGAAGCGTTCTGTCTCCTAGAGATGAACGTACTTTGGTGCGAAAAGGACCTTGTTGAAGATGCTGGAGGAAAGAGGTACAAAAGTATCTATATCGACAGTAAAACGAGTCCTATATCGACATAACCTGAAAGGCCTCTCGGCAAGGAAGAAGCCACTGCTCAAAAACCGCCATAAAAATCCAGACTACGGTTTGCAATTGCACATGGGGACAAAGATCACACTTTTTGGAGAAATGTCCTCTGTGGTCTGATGAAACAAAAATAGAACTGTTTGGCCATAATGACCATCATTATGTTTGGAGGAAAAAGGGGAATGCTTGCAAGCCGAAGAACACCATCCCAACGCGGGTGGAAGCATCATGTTGTGGGGGTGCTTTGCATCAGGAGTGACTGGTGCACTTGTCCAAATGGACAATGATCCCAAGCATACTTCCAAAGTGTTGGCAAAATGGCTTAAGGACAACAAAGTCAAGGTATTGGAGTAGCCATCACAGAGCCCTGACCTCAATCCCATAGAAATGTTGTTGGCAGAACTGAAAAAGCGTGTGCGAGCACGGAGGCCTACAAACCTGACTCAGTTAAACAAGCTCTGTCAGGAGGAATGCGCCAAAATTCACCCAATTTATTGTGGGAAGCTTGTGGAAGGCTACCCAAAATGTTTGACCCAAGTTAAAGTATTTCAAGGAAATACCACCAAAAATGAATTGAGTGTATGTAAACTCCTGACCCACTGGGAATGTGATGAAATAAATAAAAACTGAAAGAAATCAATCTCTCTACTATTATATTTCACATTCTAAAAATAAAGTGGTGATACTAACTGATACAGGGAATTTTTATTTGGAATGAATGTCAGGAATTGTGAAAAACTGAGTTTAACCTGTTATGGCTGCAATCCCGATATCGGAATCGATATGACAAATACCAGTGAAAATAGAGGGCGCCAAATTCAAACCACAGAAATCTCATAATTACAATTCCTAAAACATACATGTGTCTTATATCATTTTAAAGCCATTCTCGTTGTTAATTAGAAGTCCTCAAACATACATGTATCTTATACCGTTTTAAATGTAATCTTGTTGTTAAACCCACCAAAGTGTCCGATTTCAAATAGGCTTTTCCGCAAATGCACTACAAACGAGTATGTTAGGTCTCCACCAAACCACAATAAGCACAGCCATTTTATTACAGTTCCATGACTTTTCAAAAAATGGAGTTTCCTGCCAGAGAAGCTTAGACACAGACCTTGACCCTGAAACTCCACCGGAAAGACGTGATTGGTCAGTCAACTCGGCTTATTTTCTGTCTGTCCAAGGAATTAGTTGTTAATTAAACCTATCGACCACATCCTAAAGGTTACATGGGTGTGTGTGTGTGTGTGTGTGTGTGTGTGTGTGTGTGTGTGTGTGTGTGTGTGTGTGTGTGTATGTGCATGATGCGTGGGTCAGCTATTTGTTCACCCGCAAAATAGAAAATACGCTACAGGCTAAAGTCAAAGGTGGCAGCACGATCTTTTAACATGGGCTTCGGGATTCTTGTTGCCTGATTTAGATTTTGGTTCTGCTTATTATTTCCAACATTTTTTATTTGTCAACTTGCAGCTTCTCTTCTGCCATTATATGTTGCCCTAGAAGACCAAATAGATCCCAGAATAATCACCAGAATAATGTAAAACAAAATCAATAGAATTAATGCTTCGATGTAGTTAGCGTTGATAAAGTTTTCTCTGTTATCTCTCTATTGTAAGTGAAAGCAGAGTGGTTTGAAATGAAGACTCTTTCTATTCAGACCATTACAATGTAACAGACTCACCTGTTTCTAATAAGACTGACACAATGTAACACAAGACACCTGTTTCTAATAAGACTGATATAATGTAACACAAGACACCTGTTTCTAATAAGACTGATACAATGTAACACAAGGGGATGTTCAAACCTCTCCTCTGTGACCCCCAACCGTTCCATGCATTTGATCTATTCCAGTCCAAGCCCACCTGATTCAACTTTTTTTTACCTTTATTTAAACACTGCAAGTCAGTTAAAAGAACACATTCTTATTTTCATTGACGGCCTAGGAACAGTGGGTTACTGCCTGTTCAGGGGCAGAACGACAGATTTGTACCTTGTCAGCTCGGGGGTTTGAACTTGCAACCTTGCGGTAACTAGTCCAACGCTCTAACCACTAGGCTACGCTGCCGCCCCAACTTGTCAACTCATCCTCAACCCCATGACTAAGGTGAATCAGGTGAACTATTTCAGAGCAACAACAAATGTGTGAAATGTCTACGGGTCCCTGTGAAGAGGTTTGAAAACCCCGGAAGGACAGCCAGGTGAGAGGGGACTTGGGTTTACAGGCTCACGGGGAGAGAGGGGAGTTGGGCCCACAGGGAGAGAGGGGAGTTGGGCCCACAGGGAGAGAGGGGAGTTGGGCCCACAGGGAGAGAGGGGAGTTGGGCCCAGAGGGGGAGAGGGGAGTTGGGCTCACAGGAAGAGAAAGGAGTTGGGCCCATAGGGAGAGAAAGGATTTGGGCTCACAGGGAGAGAAAGGAGTTGGGCTCACAGGAAGATAAAGGAGTTGGGCTCACAGGGAGAGAGGGGAGTTGGGCTCACAGGGAGAGAAAGGAGTTGGGCTCACAGGGAGAGAAAGGAGTTGGGCCCACAGGGAGAGAAAGGAGTTGGGCTCATAGGGAGAGAGGGGAGTTGGGCTCACAGGGAGAGAGGAGAGTTGGGCTCACAGGGAGAGGGGAGTTGGGCTCACAGGGAGAGAGTTGGGTTCACAGGGAGAGAAAGGAGTTGGGCTCACAGGGAGAGAAAGGAGTTGGGCCCACAGGGAGAGAAAGGAGTTGGGCTCATAGGGAGAGAGGGGAGTTGGGCTCACAGGGAGAGAGGAGAGTTGGGCTCACAGGGAGAGAGGGGAGTTGGGCTCACAGGGAGAGAGTTGGGTTCACAGGGAGAGAAAGGAGTTGGGCTCACAGGGAGAGAAAGGAGTTGGGCTCATAGGGAGAGAAAGGAGTTGGGCTCACATGGAGACAGGGGAGTTGGGCTCACGGGGAGAGAGGAGAGTTGGGCTCACAGGGAGAGAGGGGAGTTGGGCTCACAGGGAGAGAGTTGGGTTCACAGGGAGAGAAAGGAGTTGGGCTCACAGGGAGAGAAAGGAGTTGGGCTCATAGGGAGAGAAAGGAGTTGGGCTCACAGGGAGAGAAAGGAGTTGGGCTCATAGGGAGAGAAAGGAGTTGGGCTCACATGGAGAGAGGGGAGTTGGGCTCACAGGGAGAGAAAGGAGTTGGGCTCATAGGGAGAGAAAGGAGTTGGGCTCACAGGGAGAGAAAGGAGTTGGGCTCATAGGGAGAGAAAGGAGTTGGGCTCACATGGAGAGAGGGGAGTTGGGCTCACGGGGAGAGAGGAGAGTTGGGCTCACAGGGAGAGAGGGGAGTTGGGCTCACAGGGAGAGAGTTGGGTTCACAGGGAGAGAAAGGAGTTGGGCTCACAGGGAGAGAAAGGATTTGGGCTCATAGGGAGAGAAAGGAGTTGGGCTCACATGGAGAGAGGAGAGTTGGGCTCACAGGGAGAGAGGAGAGTTCACAGGGAGAGAAAGGAGTTGGGCTCACAGGGAGAGAAAGGAGTTGGGCTCATAGGGAGAGAAAGGAGTTGGGCTCACATTGAGAGAGGGGAGTTGGGCTCACGGGGAGAGAGGAGAGTTGGGCTCACGGGGAGAGAGGAGAGTTGGGCTCACAGGGAGAGAGGAGAGTTGGGCTCACAGGGAGAGAGGGGAGTTGGGCTCACGGGGAGAGAGGAGAGTTGGGTTCACAGGGAGAGAGGGGAGTTGGGCTCACAGGGAGAGAGGAGAGTTGGGCTCACAGGGAGAGAGGGGAGTTGGGCTCACAGGGAGAGAGTTGGGTTCACAGGGAGAGAAAGGAGTTGGGCTCACAGGGAGAGAAAGGAGTTGGGCTCATAGGGAGAGAAAGGAGTTGGGCTCACATGGAGAGAGGGGAGTTGGGCTCACGGGGAGAGAGGAGAGTTGGGCTCACAGGGAGAGAGTTGGGTTCACAGGGAGAGAAAGGAGTTGGGCTCACAGGGAGAGAAAGGAGTTGGGCTCATAGGGAGAGAAAGGAGTTGGGCTCACATGGAGAGAGGAGAGTTGGGCTCACAGGGAGAGAGGAGAGTTGGGCTCACAGGGAGAGAGGAGAGTTGGGCTCACAGGGAGAGAGGGGAGTTGGGCTCACAGGGAGAGAGTTGGGTTCACAGGGAGAGAAAGGAGTTGGGCTCACAGGGAGAGAAAGGAGTTAGGCTCATAGGGAGAGAAAGGAGTTGGGCTCACATGGAGAGAGGGGAGTTGGGCTCATGGGGAGAGAGGAGAGTTGGGCTCACGGGGAGAGAGGAGAGTTGGGCTCACAGGGAGAGAGGAGAGTTGGGCTCACAGGGAGAGAGGGGAGTTGGGCTCACGGGGAGAGAGGAGAGTTGGGTTCACAGGGAGAGAGGAGATTTGGGTTCACAGGGAGAGAGTTGGGTTCACAGGGAGAGAAAGGAGTTGGGCTCATAGGGAGAGAAAGGAGTTGGGCTCACATGGAGAGAGGAGAGTTGGGCTCACAGGGAGAGAGGAGAGTTGGGCTCACAGGGAGAGAGGAGAGTTAGGCTCACAGGGAGAGAGGGGAGTTGGGCTCACAGGGAGAGAGTTGGGTTCACAGGGAGAGAAAGGAGTTGGGCTCACAGGGAGAGAAAGGAGTTGGGCTCATAGGGAGAGAAAGGAGTTGGGCTCACATGGAGAGAGGGGAGTTGGGCTCACGGGGAGAGAGGAGAGTTGGGCTCACGGGGAGAGAGGAGAGTTGGGCTCACAGGGAGAGAGGAGAGTTGGGCTCACAGGGAGAGAGGGGAGTTGGGCTCACAGGGAGAGAGGAGAGTTGGGTTCACAGGGAGAGAGGAGAGTTGGGTTCACAGGGAGAGAAAGAAGTTGGGCTCACAGGGAGAGAAAGGAGTTGGGCTCATAGGGAGAGAAAGGAGTTGGGCTCACAGGGAGAGAGGGGAGTTGGGCTCACGGGGAGAGAGGGGAGTTAGGCACTGCCACATCTGTGTGAGTGTGTGTTTCAATAGTGATGTGAGAGTCCGCTGTTTGTTCACCCGCACCCGCCCGCAATTGCAAATAACCCATCCGCCCGACTATATGTGATAAAGTGAAAATCTGAGGCCCACACCCGACTCTAACCCGCAAATATAGAAAATGAGCTGTACAGTCAGAGATGGTGTAAAGATTTCCTGACTGAACTTTTTAGATCGTCTGATGTTTCTGCTTATAATGTCCCACATTTTGGTAGGCTATTTGTTAGTCAGCTTGTCTATAATTAGATACATGCAGCCTCTCTTCTATCATTATATGTTGCCCCAGAAGACTAAACAAATCCTTGCTCACCAGAATAATGACATAAATCTATAGAATTAACACTTCAATCTAGTTATCTTTTCGTGGAAAAAAATATATGTTTAGGGACCGGGGAGAAAATACATATCATTTTCTTTCAATTTTGAAAATGTCCAAATGACATCAGTTTGACCGGTTTTAAGGAAAGAGAAAGCTGTGGAAACAACACAATGTGTTTGGCTTCAATGCATATTATGGGGTGTAACTTTGGTTTTAGAAGATTATGGACGATGACATTATTATTATGATGTATTTGTTTTATCTCGTCGGAAGAACACTCCGACCCGACCACTAGGAGGCGTCTGCATGGTCCTAAAGCACATCATTGCCCTGTTTTGTATCACATTCCAATGATAAAACTTGGGGGGGAGCAAAAATAAAATTTCAGAATGTGTAGGGGGCATGTCCCCCCCCCACATCCCCAGTGAAAGTTGCACCCCTGGTTGAACTACTATCAGCTTTATGACGGTTTTATGACAGCACCTCGTGAGTTGGTACGGTATCTAAATGAGCATTACCTTCTCTCAAGATGCAGAAATAAAGAGATCATATTTCTCCACTCCAAATGCTTAATTCTGCAGGAGTTATTATTATGGCTACTGTACGCGAGAGGTTATAGACCTGCAGTCAGTGTGCCCAGGTTTCAGTGTCCGTGGAACCCATCTGAACAGTAGGCTACAGTTCCCTTGACACATTCCTAATAACCTATTTGAAGTCCTGTCTTGTGTGACTGTCAAATGTGTTCAGCGCCTCACTGCTATCATCATCATCTTTCACCACTTCACCAAATCTTTTCCAAACATTTATTTTTCCGACCCCTCCGATCTCTTTCATTTCAACTCTCTATTTCGCAGCTTTTTTTATCTTATTGAATTAATCTTTGTCAGTGTACGTTTCTGTCTCGGTAGGAGTGACGGTAACGTTTTCCGCCCGTCCCCGAAAGCATTATTTGTTGAGGGTACCGTCAAGTCCTAAAGTGTAGACGTATACCTTACTAATACCAGCCTAAAATCACAAAATAAAAACCGCAATCTAGCCTATAGATATAAATTGCACAGTAATGCGACATTTATGGATTTTCTAAAGGTATTGTTGCTCTTCATTCAACACGCCCACCACCCACCCGCCCGTCAGCAACACAATATTTAATGACCTTAATCCCATTCGCCACAGGGATATAACCACTGGGACTGTGTGGTATGAGTCAACCCGCGCATCACTAGTGTAGATGTGTGTGCGTGTGCGTCGGTGTGTGTGTGTGTGTGTAATTAGGCCTATCGACCCACTCTGGGTTGGAGGGAGTAGATTTAAAGTATCATCACTGGGTTAGAGGGAGGAGATCTCCTAAAGTAACATATCTGGGTTAGAGGGAGGAGATCTCCTGAAGTAACTACTCTAGGTTAGAGGGAGGAGATCTCCTGAAGTAACTACTCTGGGTTAGAGGTGAGGAGATCTCCTAAAGTAACTACTCTGGGTTAGAGGTGAGGAGATCTCCTGAAGTAACTACTCTGGGTTAGAGGTGAGGAGATCTCCTGAAGTAACTACTCTGGGTTAGAGGTGAGGAGATCTCCTGAAGTAACTACTCTGGGTTAGAGGTGAGGAGATCTCCTAAAGTAACATATCTGGGTTAGAGGTGAGGAGATCTCCTAAAGTAACTACTCTGGGTTAGAGGGAGGAGAACTCCTGAAGTAACTACTCTGGGTTAGAGGGAGGAGATATCCTGAAGTAACTACTCTGGGTTAGAGGTGAGGAGATCTCCTAAAGTAACTACTCTGGGTTAGAGGGAGGAGATCTCCTGAAGTAACTACTCTGGGTTAGAGGGAGGAGATATCCTGAAGTAACTACTCTAGGTTAGAGGGAGGAGATCTCCTAAAGCAACTACTCTGGGTTAGAGGGAGGAGATATCCTGAAGTAACTACTCTGGGTTAGAGGTGAGGAGATCTCCTAAAGTAACATATCTGGGTTAGAGGGAGGAGATATCCTAAAGCAACTACTCTGGGTTAGAGGGAGGAGATCTCCTGAAGTAACTACTCTGGGTTAGAGGGAGGAGATATCCTAAAGCAACTACTCTGGGTTAGAGGTGAGGAGATCTCCTAAAGTAACATATCTGGGTTAGAGGGAGGAGATATCCTAAAGCAACTACTCTGGGTTAGAGGGAGGAGATCTCCTGAAGTAACTACTCTGGGTTAGAGGGAGGAGATATCCTGAAGTAACTACTCTGGGTTAGAGGGAGGAGATCTCCTAAAGTAACTACTCTGGGTTAGAGGGAGGAGATATCCTGAAGTAACTTCTCTGGGTTTACTGAGACTGAAAACAGAGAATGTCCAATTATTAGCTTTGAATGTGTCCACTTGTGATGAGGTGTTAGTGGAGGATTGTCAGATGGGAGGACTGTGGAGTGTTAAACACAAATAATGAGATTTTAAGTGAGAATATTGGACCATTGACATTCTGTGGACGGAACTCTGGTGAGGCGTTGATTCTAATTCTGAGGGTTTTCTTTTCCAATCAGATATGGAGTTCTGTGTTCCAGAATGCTGGAATCATTAGTCACGTGTGATAGGAGATGAAGTGTAAGCTGTGTTATTTGAAGTGGGGTCATGCTCTGTTTGAGACGCTGAGCTGTGCAAGCATATACCTACCACATGTGACTTGAAACATGTTTTAGTTTGAGTCCCAAATTGCACCCTATTCCCATTTTAGTGCACCACTTTTGACCAGAGCCCTACGGAGAATCAGCTTATCTGTTCTGTGTTGTGTCACGCAAAACAAATGCGTTTTCTCTTTCTGGAGAAACAGAGTTGTACCCAAGCAGTACACCTATAAGACTGGATAGAGTGTTAAGAGGATAGGTAGGAAGGAGGGAGGGAAGGAGGGAGGAAAGGAGGGAGGGAAGAAGGGAGGGAAGGAGGGAGGAAAGGAGGAAAGGAGGAAAGGAGGGAGGGAAGGAGGGATACTGACCTTGTTAGTCTAAATGTGATGATGCAAAACATTCTCTAATAGGATTAGAGAACATATCCTCCAGCAGAGGGGAGAGGGAATGGGAGGAGAAGGGTTGAGGGAGAGAGGGGGAGAGAAGGGGAGGAAGGAGGGGAGAAGGGGAGAGGGAGAGAGAATGGGAGGAGGGTTGAGGGAGAGAGAATGGGAGGAGAGGGGGAGAAGGAGAGAGAATGGGAGGGAGAAGGGTTGAGGGAGAGAGAATGGGAGGGAGAAGGGTTGAGGGAGAGAGAATGGGAGGAGGGTTGAGGGAGAGAGAATGGGAGGAGGGTTGAGGGAGAGAGAATGGGAGGGAGAAGGGTTGAGGGAGAGAGAATGGGAGGAGGGTTGAGGGAGAGAGAATGGGAGGAGAAGGGTTGAGGGAGAGAGGGGGAGAGAAGGGGAGGAAGGAGAGGAGAAGGGAGAGGGAGAGAGAATGGGAGGAGGGTTGAGGGAGAGAGAATGGGAGGAGAGGGGGAGAAGGAGAGAGAATGGGAGGGAGAAGGGTTGAGGGAGAGAGAATGGGAGGGAGAAGGGTTGAGGGAGAGAGAATGGGAGGAGGGTTGAGGGAGAGAGAATGGGAGGAGGGTTGAGGGCGAGAGAATGGGAGGGAGAAGGGTTTGAGGAGAGAGAATGGGAGGAGAAGGGTTGAGGGAGAGAGAATGGGAGGAGGGTTGAGGGAGAGAGAATGGGAGGAGAAGGGTTGAGGGAGAGAGAATGGGAGGAGGGTTGAGGGAGAGAGAATGGGAGGGAGAAGGTTTGAGGGAGAGAGAATGGGAGGGAGAAGGGTTGAGGGAGAGAGAATGGGAGGAGGGTTGAGGGAGAGAGAATGGGAGGAGGGTTGAGGGAGAGAGAATGGGAGGAGGGTTGAGGGAGAGAGAATGGGAGGAGGGTTGAGGGAGAGAGAATGGGAGGGAAAAGGTTTGAGGGAGAGAGAATGGGAGGGAGAAGGGTTGAGGGAGAGAGAATGGGAGGGAGAAGGATTGAGGGAGAGAGAATGGGAGGGAGAAGGGTTGAGGGAGAGAGAATGGGAGGGAGAAGGGTTGAGGGAGAGAGAATGGGTCGGGAAAAGGGTTGAGGGAGAGAGAATGGGAGGGAGAAGGGTTGAGGGAGAGAGAATGGGAGGGAGAAGGGTTGAGGGAGAGAATGGGAGGGAGAAGGGTTGAGGGAGAGAGAATGGGAGGGAAAAGGGTTGAGGGACAGATAATGGGAGAATGGGAGGATAAGGGTTGAGGGAGAGAGAATGGGAGGGAGAAGGGTTGAGGGAGAGAGAATGGGAGGAGAGGGGGAGAAGGAGAGAGGGGGAGAGAAGGGGAGGAAGGAGGGAGAAGTGGAGAGAGAAGGGGAGGAAGGAGAGGGAGAGAGATTGGGAGGGAGAAGGGTCGAGGGAGAAAGAATGGGAGGAGAAGGGGAGAGGAAGAGACGGGGAGGAAGGAGAGGCAAAGGAGAGAGGGAGAGAAGGGAAGGAGGAGAGATGAAGAGAGAATGGGAGGAAGGAGAGGAGAAGGAGAGAGGGAGAGAAGGGGAGGAGGAGGAGAGATGGAGAGAGAATGGGAGGAAGGAGATGAGAAGGAGAGAGGGAGAGAGAAGGGGAGGAAGGAAAGGGAGAGAGAATGGGAGGGAGAAGGGGAGAGGAAGAGGGGGAGAGAGAAGGGGAGGAATGAGAGGAGAAGGGGAGAGGGAGAGAGAAGGGGAGGAAGGAGAGGGAGAGAGAATGGGAGGGAGAAGGGTTGAGGGAGACAGAATGGGAGGAGAAGGGGAGAGGAAGAGAGAATAGGAGGAAGGAGAGGAGAAGGGAGAGGGAGAGAGACGGGGAGGAAGGAGAGGGAGAGAGAATGGGAGGGAGAAGGGTTGAAGGAGAGAGAATGGGAGGAGAAAGGGAGTGGAAGAGAGGGAGAGAGAATGGAAAGAAGGAGAGGAGAAGGGGGAGAGGAGAGAAAAGGAGATTGGGTTGGAGAGAATGGGAGGAAGGGGAGAGAGAGAAAGAAAGGGGAGAGGGAGATAGAAGAAGGAGAGGTAGAGGGAATGGAGAGAGAGAGAATGGGATTGGGGAAAATAAGGGGATCAGGAGAAAGAAGGGGAGGAAAGGGGTGAAGGGGTAGAGTCACGCAAAACAAATGCGTTTTCTCTGTCTGGAGAAACAGAGTTGTACCCAAGCAGTACACCTATAAGACTGGATAGAGTGTTGAGAGGATAGGTAGGAAGGAGGGAGGGAAGGAGGGAGGAAAGGAGGGAGGGAAGGAGGGAGGGAAGGAGGAAAGGAGGGAGGGAAGGAGGGATACTGACCTTGTTAGTCTAAATGTGATGATGCAAAACATTCTCTAATAGGATTAGAGAACATATCCTCCAGCAGAGGGGAGAGGGAATGGGAGGAGGGTTGAGGGAGAGAGAATGGGAGGAGAGGGGGAGAAGGAGAGAGAATGGGAGGGAGAAGGGTTGAGGGAGAGAGAATGGGAGGAGGGTTGAGGGAGAGAGAATGGGAGGAGGGTTGAGGGAGAGAGAATGGGAGGGAGAAGGGTTGAGGGAGAGAGAATGGGAGGGAGAAGGGTTGAGGGAGAGAGAATGGGAGGAGAAGGGTTGAGGGAGAGAGAATGGGAGGAGGGTTGAGGGAGAGAGAATGGGAGGAGGGTTGAGGGAGAGAGAATGGGAGGAGGGTTGAGGGAGAGAGAATGGGAGGAGGGTTGAGGGAGAGAGAATGGGAGGGAAAAGGTTTGAGGGAGAGAGAATGGGAGGGAGAAGGGTTGAGGGAGAGAGAATGGGAGGGAGAAGGGTTGAGGGAGAGAGAATGGGAGGGAGAAGGGTTGAGGGAGAGAGAATGGGAGGGAGAAGGGTTGAGGGAGAGAGAATGGGAGGGAGAAGGGTTGATGGAGAGAGAATGGTTCGGGAAAAGGGTTGAGGAAGAGAGAATGGGAGGGAGAAGGGTCGAGGGAGAGAGAATGGGAGGAGAAGGGTTGAGGGAGAGAGAATGGGAGGGAGAAGGGTTGAGGGAGAGAGAATGGGAGGGAAAAGGGTTGAGGGACAGAGAATGGGAGAATGGGAGGAGAAGGGTTGAGGGAGAGAGAATGGGAGGGAGAAGGGTTGAGGGAGAGAGAATGGGAGGAGAGGGGGAGAAGGAGAGAGGGGGAGAGAAGGGAGGAAGGAGGGGAGAAGTGGAGAGGGGAGAGAAGGGGAGGAAGGAGAGGGAGAGAGATTGGGAGGGAGAAGGGTCGAGGGAGAAAGAATGGGAGGAGAAGGGGAGAGGAAGAGACGGGGAGGAAGGAGAGGCAAAGGAGAGAGGGAGAGAAGGGGAGGAGGAGAGATGGAGAGAGAATGGGAGGAAGGAGAGGAGAAGGAGAGAGGGAGAGAAGGGAGGAGGAGAGATGGAGAGAGAATGGGAGGAAGGAGAGGAGAAGGAGAGAGGGAGAGAGAAGGGGAGGAAGGAAAGGGAGAGAGAATGGGAGGGAGAAGGGGGGAGGAAGAGGGGGAGAGAGAAGGGGAGGAAGGAGAGGAGAAGGGGAGAGGGAGAGAGAAGGGGAGGAAGGAGAGGGAGAGAGAATGGGAGGGAGAAGGGTTGAGGGAGAGAGAATGGGAGGAGAAGGGGAGAGGAAGAGAGAATAGGAGGAAGGAGAGGAGAAGGGGAGAGGGAGAGAGACGGGGAGGAAGGAGAGGGAGAGAGAATGGGAGGGAGAAGGGTTGAGGGAGAGAGAATGGGAGGAGAAAGGGAGAGGAAGAGAGGGAGAGAGAATGGAAAGAAGGAGAGGAGAAGGGGGAGAGGGAGAGAAAAGGAGATTGGGTTGGAGAGAATGGGAGGAAGGGGAGAGAGAAAGAAAGGGGAGAGGGAGATAGAAGAAGGAGAGGTAGAGGGAATGGAGAGAGAGAGAATGGGATTGGGGGAAAATAAGGGGATCAGGAGAAAGAAGGGGAGGAAAGGGGGTGAAGGGGTAGAGTCACGCAAAACAAATGCGTTTTCTCTGTCTGGAGAAACAGAGTTGTACCCAAGCAGTACACCTATAAGACTGGATAGAGTGTTGAGAGGATAGGTAGGAAGGAGGGAGGGAAGGAGGGAGGAAAGGAGGGAGGGAAGGAGGGAGGGAAGGAGGAAAGGAGGGAGGGAAGGAGGGATACTGACCTTGTTAGTCTAAATGTGATGATGCAAAACATTCTCTAATAGGATTAGAGAACATATCCTCCAGCAGAGGGGAGAGGGAATGGGAGGAGGGTTGAGGGAGAGAGAATGGGAGGAGAGGGGGAGAAGGAGAGAGAATGGGAGGGAGAAGGGTTGAGGGAGAGAGAATGGGAGGAGGGTTGAGGGAGAGAGAATGGGAGGAGGGTTGAGGGAGAGAGAATGGGAGGGAGAAGGGTTGAGGGAGAGAGAATGGGAGGGAGAAGGGTTGAGGGGAGAGAATGGGAGGAGAAGGGTTGAGGGAGAGAGAATGGGAGGAGGGTTGAGGAGAATGGGGAGAATGGGAGGAGGGTTGAGGGAGAGAGAATGGGAGGAGGGTTGAGGGAGAGAGAATGGGAGGAGGGTTGAGGGAGAGAGAATGGGAGGGAAAAGGTTTGAGGGAGAGAGAATGGGAGGGAGAAGGGTTGAGGGAGAGAGAATGGGAGGGAGAAGGGTTGAGGGAGAGAGAATGGGAGGAGAATGAGGGAGGGATGGGAGGGAGAAGGGTTGAGGGAGAGAGAATGGGAGGGAGAAGGGTTGATGGAGAGAGAATGGTTCGGGAAAAGGGTTGAGGAAGAGAGAATGGGAGGGAGAAGGGTCGAGGGAGAGAGAATGGGAGGGAGAAGGGTTGAGGGAGAGAGAATGGGAGGGAGAAGGGTTGAGGGAGAGAGAATGGGAGGGAAAAGGGTTGAGGGACAGAGAATGGGAGAATGGGAGGAGAAGGGTTGAGGGAGAGAGAATGGGAGGGAGAAGGGTTGAGGGAGAGAGAATGGGAGGAGAGGGGAGAAGGAGAGAGGGGGAGAGAAGGGGAGGAAGGAGGGGAGAAGTGGAGAGGGAGAGAGAAGGGGAGGAAGGAGAGGGAGAGAGATTGGGAGGGAGAAGGGTCGAGGGAGAAAGAATGGGAGGAGAAGGGGAGAGGAAGAGACGGGGAGGAAGGAGAGGCAAAGGAGAGAGGGAGAGAAGGGGAGGAGGAGAGATGGAGAGAGAATGGGAGGAAGGAGAGGAGAAGGAGAGAGGGAGAGAAGGGGAGGAGGAGAGATGGAGAGAGAATGGGAGGAAGGAGAGGAGAAGGAGAGAGGGAGAGAGAAGGGGAGGAAGGAAAGGGAGAGAGAATGGGAGGGAGAAGGGGGAGGAAGAGGGGGAGAGAGAAGGGAGGAAGGAGAGGAGAAGGGAGAGGGAGAGAGAAGGGGAGGAAGGAGAGGGAGAGAGAATGGGAGGGAGAAGGGTTGAGGGGAGAGAGAATGGGAGGAGAAGGGGAGAGGAAGAGAGAATAGGAGGAAGGAGAGGAGAAGGGGAGAGGGAGAGAGACGGGGAGGAAGGAGAGGGAGAGAGAATGGGAGGGAGAAGGGTTGAGGAGAGAGAATGGGAGGAGAAAGGGAGAGGAAGAGAGGGAGAGAGAATGGAAAGAAGGAGAGGAGAAGGGGGAGAGGGAGAGAAAAGGAGATTGGGTTGGAGAGAATGGGAGGAAGGGGAGAGAGAAAGAAAGGGAGAGGGAGATAGAAGAAGGAGAGGAAGAGGGAATGGAGAGAGAGAGAATGGGATTGGGGGAAAATAAGGGGATTGGGAGAAAGAAGGGGAGGAAAGGGGTGAAGGGGTAGAGGGAGAGATAAATGGGAGAGGGAGAGAGAGAGAAAGGGATTGGGAGAAAATAATGGGATTGGGAGAAAGAAGGGGAGGAGAGAGAGATAAATGGGAGAGGGAGAGTAAAGGTGAGATGGAAGGGAGAGCGAGAGAAGGGAATTGGGGAGAGAAAAGGGGAGGAAGTGGAAGAGGAAGGGAAGAGAGAGAGAGAAGGGGGAGAGGGAGAGGGTAGGGGGAGAGAGAGAGAAGGGGATTGAGGAAAGAGAAAGATAAAGGGAGGAGGGAGAGAGGAAGGCAGAGAGGGAGAAGGAAGGGGAGAGAGAAGGTGAGGAAGGGGAGGAGAATAGGGAGAAGGGGAGAGAAATGGGAGAGGGAAGGGGGAGAGAGAAGGGGAGGAAGGGGAGGAGAAATGGGAGAGGGAAGGGGGAGAGAGAAGGGGAGGAAGGGGAGGAGAAGAGGGAGAAGGGGAGAGAAATGGGAGAGGGAAGGGGGAGAGAGAAGGGGAGGAAGTGAAGGAGATGAGGGAGAGAGAGAAAGGGCAGAGGAAGAGGGAAGAGGGAGAGAGAGAGAAGGGGAATGGGGAGCGATATGGGGATCGGGAGGAGAAGGGGATTGGGGAATGAGAAAGGGAGTAAGGGGAGAGACAAGAGGGAGAGGGAAGGCGGAGAGGGAGACAGAAGGGGAGAGGGAGAGAGAAATTGGAGAGGGAGAGAGAAGGGGAGAAAGAGAAGGGAATTGGGGAGAGAGAAGGGGAGGAAGTGGAGAAGGGGAGAGGGAGAGAGAGAGAAAGGGTAGAGGGAGAGGGAAGGGGGAGAGAGAAAGAGAAGGGGATGGGGAAAGAGAAGGGAGAGAGAAATGGGAGAGGGAAGAGGATAGGGAAGGGGAGAGAGAAGGGAGAGAGAGAAGGAGAGAGGGAAGGAGAGAGGGAAGGGAGAGAGGGAAGGGGGAGAGAGAAGGGAGAGAGAGAAGGGGGAGAGAGAAGGGGAGAGAGAAGGGGAGAGAAATGGGAGAGGGAAGAGGATTGGGAAGGGGGAGAGAAGGGAGAGAGAGAAGGGGAGAGGGAAGGGAGAGAGGGAAGGGGGAGAGAGAAGGGAGAGAGAAGGGGGAGAGAGAAGGGAGAGAGAGAAGGGAGAGAGAGAAGGGGGAGAGAGAAGGGGAGAGGGAGGGGGAGAGAGAAGGAGAGAGAGAAGGGGGAGAGGGAAGGGGGAGAGAGAAGGGAGAGAGAGAAGGGAGAGAGAGAAGGGGGAGAGCGAAGGGGGAGAGGGAAGGGGGAGAGAGAAGGGGGAGATTGAAAAGGAGAAAGGGGAGGTGGGAGAGCAAGAAAGAAACAGAAATAGCCAAAAGGAGAGGGGAAATTGGCTTGTATCCAGCTGTGAGACACACACACATGAGTACACATGCACACATACACACGCACACACACAGCTGCAATTATGATCAACAGACCTGACAGATGCAACAGTACAGAACTGAAGGGCAACAGGATTACATTGGCCATGTTGTCCCTGGAACTCAACATGTGACCCACCACCTGTATTCGGTCTTATGTAGCAACATTTGAAATTGTGTTTTTTAGTAGATAATCTAGAGCTAGAAATGTGTATATCATACACTACAGTTTAGGAACAATGGGGAAGTAATTGTGCAATGAAAATATATAAACTTGTAGTCCCACTCTTGAGAAAATGGCCTTTGAATGTTTTAGTACACCTACTGGAGAGTTCTTCTTATCTCAGGTTAAGACCCAGATGCCGACACAGGGAGGTGGATAGTACGATTATCAGAATGTGTATTATAACAAATGGGGCAGGAAAAAGGCAAGTCGAGGTCAGGCAGTTGTTCGTAAACCAGGTCAGAGTCAGGCAGTTGTTCGTAAACCAGGTCAGAGTCAGGCAGTTGTTCGTAAACCAGGTCAGAGTCAGGCAGGTTCAGGACAGTAGGCAGGGTCAGGACAGGGTCAGGACAGTAGGCAGGGTCAGGACAGGGTCAGGACAGTAGGCAGGGTCAGGACAGGGTCAGGACAGTAGGCAGGGTCAGGACAGTAGGCAGGGTCAGGACAGGGTCAGGACAGTAGGCAGGGTCAGGACAGTAGGCAGGGTCAGGACAGTAGGCAGGGTCAGGACAGTAGGCAGGGTCAGGACAGTAGGCAGGATCAGGACAGTAGGCAGGGTCAGGACAGTAGGCAGGGTCAGGACAGTAGGCAGGGTCAGGACAGTAGGCAGGTTCAGGACAGTAGGCAGGGTCAGGACAGTAGGCAGGGTCAGGACAGTAGGCAGGGTCAGGACAGTAGGCAGGGTCAGGACAGTAGGCAGGTTCAGGACAGTAGGCAGGGTCAGGACAGTAGGCAGGGTCAGGACAGTAGGCAGGGTCAGGACAGTAGGCAGGATCAGGACAGTAGGCAGGTTCAGGACAGTAGGCAGGGTCAGGACAGTAGGCAGGGTCAGGACAGTAGGCAGGGTCAGGACAGTAGGCAGGTTCAGGACAGTAGGCAGGGTCAGGACAGTAGGCAGGGTCAGGACAGTAGGCAGGGTCAGGACAGTAGGCAGGGTCAGGACAGTAGGCAGGTTCAGGACAGTAGGCAGGGTCAGGACAGTAGGCAGGGTCAGGACAGTAGGCAGGGTCAGGACAGTAGACAGGTTCAGGACAGTAGGCAGGGTCAGGACAGGCAGAAAGGTCAGAACTGAAGAAATGGGGAACATGCCTGACAAAACAAGACGAACTGGCATTAGGCAAAGAGACAACACAGGTTTAAATACACAGAGGATTATGGGGGAAAATATGAGACACCTGAAGGGGGGGGTGGAGACAAGCACAAGAACAGTGAAACAGATCAGGGTTTGACAACTACATCAAATAAAACCTGAGTTTATGTCACATGCACAGCATGCAGAAGGTGTAAACGGTACAGTGAAACTGTTACTTCCATTGTGGAGTATTTTGTTTAGCTAAACAATGAACCACAATCTACACATACTGACCAGCTCATGTTATAGACAGAACAATTCAACATGGCAGACCAATCCAAACGTATCTCTCGTTATGTCCAGGCCATCCGTTATATCAGCCAATCATGACTAGCGGAAAGGTTCCTGCCTTTTTCTGCGACTAAATCAACTAGGCTCGTAACAAATGTATTCGTATCTACAGATGGCATACAAGTTTGGTATTAAGGCAAATGAAAGTCCACAAGGCATTTCTGCCAAATAACACATTGGAAGAGATTTGGAACTAGTGATGCAGGTGAAGATACAGTAGTAGACTAGGAACTAGTGATGTAGGAGAAGATACGGTAGTAGACTAGGAACTAGTGATGCAGGTGAAGATACAGTAGTACACTAGGAACTAGTGATGCAGGTGACGATACAGTAGTAGACTAGGAACTAGTGATGCAGGTGAAGATACAGTAGTAGACTAGGAACTAGTGATGCAGGTGAAGATACGGTAGTAGACTAGGAACTAGTGATGCAGGTGACGATACAGTAGTAGACTAGGAACTAGTGATGCAGGTGAAGATACGGAGGTAGACTAGGAACTAGTGATGCAGGTGAAGATACAGTAGTAGACTAGGAACTAGTCAGGGTCATGGGTAGGGCTCCGTAGTGTTATGGTCAGGGTGTTTGGTAAGGGCTCCATAGTGTTATGGTCAGGATGTTTGGTAAGGGCTCCATAGTGTTATGGTCAGGGTGTTTGGTAAGGGCTCCATAGTTTTATGGTCAGAGTATTTGGTAAGGTGTTATGGTCAGGGTGTTTGGTAAGGGCTCCATAGTGTTATGGTCAGGGTGTTTGGTAAGGTGTTATGGTCAGGGTGTTTGGTAAGGGCTCCATAGTGTTATGGTCAGAGTGTTTGGTAAGGGCTCCATAGTGTTATGGTCAGGGTGTTTGGTAAGGGATCCATAGTGTTATGGTCAGGGTGTTTGGTAAGGGCTCCATAGTGTTATGGTCAGGGTGTTTGGTAAGGGCTCCATAGTTTTATGGTCAGAGTATTTGGTAAGGTGTTATGGTCAGGGTGTTTGGTAAGGGCTCCATAGTGTTATGGTCAGGGTGTTTGGTAAGGTGTTATGGTCAGGGTGTTTGGTAAGGGCTCCATAGTGTTATGGTCAGGGTGTTTGGTAAGAGCTCCATAGTGTTATGGTCAGGGTGTTTGGTAAGGGCTCCATAGTGTTATGGTCAGGGTGTTTGGAAAGGGCTCCATAGTGTTATGGTCAGGGTGTTTGGTAAGGGCTCCATAGTGTTATGGTCAGGGTGTTTGGTAAGGGCTCCATAGTGTTATGGTCAGGGTGTTTGGTAAGGGCTCCATAGTGTTATGGTCAGGGTGTTTGGTAAGGGCTCCATAGTGTTAAGGTCAGGGTGTTTGGTAAGGGCTCCATAGTGTTATGGTCAGGGTGTTTGGTAAGATGTTATGGTCAGGGTGTTTGGTAAGGGCTCCATAGTGTTATGGTCAGGGTGTTTGGTAAGGGCTCCATAGTGTTATGGTCAGGGTGTTTGGTAAGGGCTCCATAGTGTTAGGGTCAGAGTGTTTGGTAAGGGATCCATAGTGTTATGGTCAGGGTGTTTGGTAAGGGCTCCATAGTGTTATGGTCAGGGTGTTTGGTAAGATGTTATGGTCAGGGTGTTTGGTAAGGGCTCCATAGTGTTATGGTCAGGGTGTTTGGTAAGGTGTTATGGTCAGGGTGTTTGGTAAGGGCTCCATAGTGTTATGGTCAAGGTGTTTGGTAAGGGCTCCATAGTGTTGTGGTCAGGGTGTTTGGTAAGGGCTCCATAGTGTTATGGTCAGGTTGTTTGGTAAGGGTCCATAGTGTTATGGTCAGGGTGTTTGGTAAGGTGTTATGGTCAGGGTGTTTGGTAAGGGCTCCATAGTGTTATGGTCAGGGTGTTTGGTAAGAGCTCCATAGTGTTATGGTCAGGGTGTTTGGTAAGGGCTCCATAGTGTTATGGTCAGGGTGTTTGGAAAGGGCTCCATAGTGTTATGGTCAGGGTGTTTGGTAAGGGCTCCATAGTGTTATGGTCAGGGTGTTTGGTAAGGGCTCCATAGTGTTATGGTCAGGGTGTTTGGTAAGGGCTCCATAGTGTTATGGTCAGGGTGTTTGGTAAGGGCTCCATAGTGTTATGGTCAGGGTGTTTGGTAAGGGCTCCATAGTGTTATGGTCAGGGTGTTTGGTAAGATGCTATGGTCAGGGTGTTTGGTAAGGGCTCCATAGTGTTATGGTCAGGGTGTTTGGTAAGGGCTCCATAGTGTTATGGTCAGGGTGTTTGGTAAGGGCTCCATAGTGTTAGGGTCAGAGTGTTTGGTAAGGGATCCATAGTGTTATGGTCAGGGTGTTTGGTAAGGGCTCCATAGTGTTATGGTCAGGGTGTTTGGTAAGATGTTATGGTCAGGGTGTTTGGTAAGGGCTCCATAGTGTTATGGTCAGGGTGTTTGGTAAGGTGTTATGGTCAGGGTGTTTGGTAAGGGCTCCATAGTGTTATGGTCAGGGTGTTTGGTAAGGGCTCCATAGTGTTGTGGTCAGGGTGTTTGGTAAGGGTCCATAGTGTTATGGTCAGGGTGTTTGGTAAGGGCTCTGTAGTGTTATGGTCAGAGTGTTTGGTAAGGTGTTATGGTCAGGGTGTTTGGTAAGGGCTCCATAGTGTTATGGTCAGAGTGTTTGGTAAGGGATCCATAGTGTTATGGCCAGGGTGTTTGGTAAGGGTCCATAGTGTTATAGTCAGGGTGTTTGGTAAGGGCTCCATAGTGTTGTGGTCAGGGTGTTTGGTAAGGGTCCATAGTGTTATGGTCAGGGTGTTTGGTAAGGGTCCATAGTGTTATGGTCAGGGTGTTTGGTAAGGGTTCCATAGTGTTATGCTCAGGGTGTTTGGTAAGGGCTCCATAGTGTTATGGTCAGGGTGTTTGGTAAGGGCTCCATAGTGTTAGGGTCAGAGTGTTTGGTAAGGAATCCATAGTGTTATGGTCAGGGTGTTTGGTAAGGGCTCCATAGTGTTATGGTCAGGGTGTTTGGTAAGGTGTTATGGTCAGGGTGTTTGGTAAGGGCTCCATAGTGTTATGGTCAGGGTGTTTGGTAAGGGCTCCATAGTGTTATGGTCAGGGTGTTTGGTAAGGGCTCCATAGTGTTATGGTCAGGGTGTTTGGTAAGGGCTCCATAGTGTTATGGTCAGGGTGTTTGGTAAGGGCTGCATAGTGTTATGGTCAGGGTGTTTGGTAAGGGCTCCATAGTGTTATGGTCAGGGTGTTTGGTAAGGGCTCCATAGTGTTATGGTCAGGGTGTTTGGTAAGGGCTCCATAGTGTTATGGTCAGGGTGTTTGGTAAGATGTTATGGTCAGGGTGTTTGGTAAGGGCTCCATAGTGTTATGGTCAGGGTGTTTGGTAAGGGCTCCATAGTGTTATGGTCAGGGTGTTTGGTAAGGGTCCATAGTGTTATAGTCAGGGTGTTTGGTAAGGGCTCCATAGTGTTGTGGTCAGGGTGTTTGGTAAGGGTCCATAGTGTTATGGTCAGGGTGTTTGGTAAGGGTCCATAGTGTTATGGTCAGGGTGTTTGGTAAGGGCTCCATAGTGTTATGCTCAGGGTGTTTGGTAAGGGCTCCATAGTGTTATGGTCAGGGTGTTTGGTAAGGGCTCCATAGTGTTAGGGTCAGAGTGTTTGGTAAGGGATCCATAGTGTTATGGTCAGGGTGTTTGGTACGGATCCATAGTGTTATGGTCAGGGTGTTTGGTAAGGTGTTATGGTCAGAGCGTTTGGTAAGGCTCCATAATGTTATGGTCAGGGTGTTTGGTAAGGGCTCCATAGAGTTATGGTCAGGGTTTTTGGTAAGGGCTCCATAGTGTTATGGTCAGGGTGTTTGGTAAGGGCTCCATAGTGTTATGGTCAGGGTGTTTGGTAAGGGCTCTGTAGTGTTATGGTCAGGGTGTTTGGTAAGGGTCCATAGTGTTATGGTCAGGGTGTTTGGTAAGGGTCCATAGTGTTATGGTCAGAGTGTTTGGTAAGGTGTTCTGGTCAGGGTGTTTAGTAAGGGCTCCATAGTGTTATGGTCAGGGTGTTTGGTAAGGGCTCCATAGTGTTATGGTCAGGGTGTTTGGTAAGGGTCCATAGTGTTATGGTCAGGGTGTTTGGTAAGGCCTCTGTAGTGTTATGGTCAGAGTGTTTGGTAAGGTGTTATGGTCAGGGTGTTTGGTAAGGGCTCCATAGTGTTATGGTCAGGGTGTTTGGTAAGGGCTCCATAGTGTTATGGTCAGGGTGTTTGGTAAGGGCTCCATAGTGTTATGCTCAGGGTGTTTGATAAGGGCTCCATAGTGTTATGGTCAGGGTGTTTGGTAAGGGCTCCATAGTGTTAGGGTCAGAGTGTTTGGTAAGGAATCCATAGTGTTATGGTCAGGGTGTTTGGTAAGGGATCCATAGTGTTATGGTCAGGGTGTTTGGTAAGGGCTCCATAGTGTTATGGTCAGGGTGTTTGGTAAGGGCTCCATAGTGTTATGGTCAGGGTGTTTGGTAAGGGCTGCATAGTGTTATGGTCAGGGTGTTTGGTAAGGGCTCCATAGTGTTATGGTCAGGGTGTTTGGTAAGGGCTCCATAGTGTTATGGTCAGGGTGTTTGGTAGGGCTCCATAGTGTTATGGTCAGGGTGTTTGGTAAGATGTTATGGTCAGGGTGTTTGGTAAGGGCTCCATACTGTTATGGTCAGGGTGTTTGGTAAGGGCTCCATAGTGTTATGGTCAGGGTGTTTGGTAAGGGTCCATAGTGTTATAGTCAGGGTGTTTGGTAAGGGCTCCATAGTGTTGTGGTCAGGGTGTTTGGTAAGGGTCCATAGTGTTATGGTCAGGGTGTTTGGTAAGGGTCCATAGTGTTATGGTCAGGGTGTTTGGTAAGGGCTCCATAGTGTTATGCTCAGGGTGTTTGGTAAGGGCTCCATAGTGTTATGGTCAGGGTGTTTGGTAAGGGCTCCATAGTGTTAGGGTCAGAGTGTTTGGTAAGGGATCCATAGTGTTATGGTCAGGGTGTTTGGTACGGGTCCATAGTGTTATGGTCAGGGTGTTTGGTAAGGTGTTATGGTCAGAGCGTTTGGTAAGGCTCCATAATGTTATGGTCAGGGTGTTTGGTAAGGGCTCCATAGAGTTATGGTCAGGGTTTTTGGTAAGGGCTCCATAGTGTTATGGTCAGGGTGTTTGGTAAGGGCTCCAGAGTGTTATGGTCAGGGTGTTTGGTAAGGGCTCTGTAGTGTTATGGTCAGGGTGTTTGGTAAGGGTCCATAGTGTTATGGTCAGGGTGTTTGGTAAGGGTCCATAGTGTTATGGTCAGAGTGTTTGGTAAGGTGTTCTGGTCAGGGTGTTTAGTAAGGGCTCCATAGTGTTATGGTCAGGGTGTTTGGTAAGGGCTCCATAGTGTTATGGTCAGGGTGTTTGGTAAGGGTCCATAGTGTTATGGTCAGGGTGTTTGGTAAGGGCTCTGTAGTGTTATGGTCAGAGTGTTTGGTAAGGTGTTATGGTCAGGGTGTTTGGTAAGGGCTCCATAGTGTTATGGTCAGGGTGTTTGGTAAGGGCTCCATAGTGTTATGGTCAGGGTGTTTGGTAAGGGCTCCATAGTGTTATGGTCAGGGTGTTTGGTAAGGGCTCCATAGTGTTATGGTCAGGGTGTTTGGTAAGGGCTCCATAGTGTTATGGTCAGGGTGTTTGGTAAGATGTTATGGTCAGGGTGTTTGGTAAGATGTTATGGTCAGGGTGTTTGGTAAGGTGTTATGGTCAGGGTGTTTGGTAAGGGCTCCATAGTGTTATGGTCAGGGTGTTTGGTAAGGGCTCCATAGTGTTGTGGTCAGGGTGTTTGGTAAGGGTCCATAGTGTTATGGTCAGGGTGTTTGGTAAGGGCTCTGTAGTGTTATGGTCAGAGTGTTTGGTAAGGTGTTATGGTCAGGGTGTTTGGTAAGGGCTCCATAGTGTTATGGTCAGAGTGTTTGGTAAGGGATCGATAGTGTTATGGCCAGGGTGTTTGGTAAGGGTCCATAGTGTTATAGTCAGGGTGTTTGGTAAGGGCTCCATAGTGTTATGGTCAGGGTGTTTGGTAAGGGTCCATAGTGTTATGGTCAGGGTGTTTGGTAAGGGCTCCATAGTGTTATGCTCAGGGTGTTTGGTAAGGGCTCCATAGTGTTATGGTCAGGGTGTTTGGTAAGGGCTCCATAGTGTTAGGGTCAGAGTGTTTGGTAAGGAATCCATAGTGTTATGGTCAGGGTGTTTGGTAAGGGCTCCATAGTGTTATGGTCAGGTGTTTGGTAAGGTGTTATGGTCAGGGTGTTTGGTAAGGGTCCATAGTGTTATGGTCAGGGTGTTTGGTAAGGGCTCCATAGTGTTATGGTCAGGGTGTTTGGTAAGGGCTCCATAGTGTTATGGTCAGGGTGTTTGGTAAGGGCTCCATAGTGTTATGGTCAGGGTGTTTGGTAAGGGCTCCATAGTGTTATGGTCAGGGTGTTTGGTAAGGGCTGCATAGTGTTATGGTCAGGGTGTTTGGTATAGTGGGTCAGGGTGTTTGGTATAGTCCATAGTGTTATGGTCAGGGTGTTTGGTAAGGGCTCCATAGTGTTATGGTCAGGGTGTTTGGTAAGGGCTCCATAGTGTTATGGTCAGGGTGTTTGGTAAGATGTTATGGTCAGGGTGTTTGGTATGGTCAGGGTGGTAAGGGCTCCATAGTGTTATGGTCAGGGTGTTTGGTATGGCTCCATAGTGTTATGGTCAGGGTGTTTGGTAAGGGTCCATAGTGTTATAGTCAGGGTGTTTGGTAAGGGCTCCATAGTGTTGTGGTCAGGGTGTTTGGTAAGGTTCCATAGTGTTATGGTCAGGGTGTTTGGTAAGGGTCCATAGTGTTATGGTCAGGGTGTTTGGTAAGGGCTCCATAGTGTTATGCTCAGGGTGTTTGGTAAGGGTCCATAGTGTTATGGTCAGGGTGTTTGGTAAGGCCTCTGTAGTGTTATGGTCAGAGTGTTTGGTAAGGTGTTATGGTCAGGGTGTTTGGTAAGGGCTCCATAGTGTTATGGTCAGGGTGTTTGGTAAGGGCTCCATAGTGTTATGGTCAGGGTGTTTGGTAAGGGCTCCATAGTGTTATGCTCAGGGTGTTTGGTAAGGGCTCCATAGTGTTATGGTCAGGGTGTTTGGTAAGGGCTCCATAGTGTTAGGGTCAGAGTGTTTGGTAAGGAATCCATAGTGTTATGGTCAGGGTGTTTGGTAAGGGATCCATAGTGTTATGGTCAGGGTGTTTGGTAAGGGCTCCATAGTGTTATGGTCAGGGTGTTTGGTAAGGGCTCCATAGTGTTATGGTCAGGGTGTTTGGTAAGGGCTGCATAGTGTTATGGTCAGGGTGTTTGGTAAGGGCTCCATAGTGTTATGGTCAGGGTGTTTGGTAAGGGCTCCATAGTGTTATGGTCAGGGTGTTTGGTAAGGGCTCCATAGTGTTATGGTCAGGGTGTTTGGTAAGATGTTATGGTCAGGGTGTTTGGTAAGGGCTCCATACTGTTATGGTCAGGGTGTTTGGTAAGGGCTCCATAGTGTTATGGTCAGGGTGTTTGGTAAGGGTCCATAGTGTTATAGTCAGGGTGTTTGGTAAGGGCTCCATAGTGTTGTGGTCAGGGTGTTTGGTAAGGGTCCATAGTGTTATGGTCAGGGTGTTTGGTAAGGGTCCATAGTGTTATGGTCAGGGTGTTTGGTAAGGGCTCCATAGTGTTATGCTCAGGGTGTTTGGTAAGGGCTCCATAGTGTTATGGTCAGGGTGTTTGGTAAGGGCTCCATAGTGTTAGGGTCAGAGTGTTTGGTAAGGGATCCATAGTGTTATGGTCAGGGTGTTTGGTACGGGTCCATAGTGTTATGGTCAGGGTGTTTGGTAAGGTGTTATGGTCAGAGCGTTTGGTAAGGCTCCATAATGTTATGGTCAGGGTGTTTGGTAAGGGCTCCATAGAGTTATGGTCAGGGTTTTTGGTAAGGGCTCCATAGTGTTATGGTCAGGGTGTTTGGTAAGGGCTCCATAGTGTTATGGTCAGGGTGTTTGGTAAGGGCTCTGTAGTGTTATGGTCAGGGTGTTTGGTAAGGGTCCATAGTGTTATGGTCAGGGTGTTTGTAAGGGTCCATAGTGTTATGGTCAGAGTGTTTGGTAAGGTGTTCTGGTCAGGGTGTTTAGTAAGGGCTCCATAGTGTTATGGTCAGGGTGTTTGGTAAGGGCTCCATAGTGTTATGGTCAGGGTGTTTGGTAAGGGTCCATAGTGTTATGGTCAGGGTGTTTGGTAGGGCTCTGTAGTGTTATGGTCAGAGTGTTTGGTAGGTGTTATGGTCAGGGTGTTTGGTAAGGGCTCCATAGTGTTATGGTCAGGGTGTTTGGTAAGGGCTCCATAGTGTTATGGTCAGGGTGTTTGGTAAGGGCTCCATAGTGTTATGGTCAGGGTGTTTGGTAAGGGCTCCATAGTGTTATGGTCAGGGTGTTTGGTAAGGGCTCCATAGTGTTATGGTCAGGGTGTTTGGTAAGATGTTATGGTCGGGGTGTTTGGTAAGATGTTATGGTCAGGGTGTTTGGTAAGGTGTTATGGTCAGGGTGTTTGGTAAGGGCTCCATAGTGTTATGGTCAGGGTGTTTGGTAAGGGCTCCATAGTGTTGTGGTCAGGGTGTTTGGTAAGGGTCCATAGTGTTATGGTCAGGGTGTTTGGTAAGGGCTCTGTAGTGTTATGGTCAGAGTGTTTGGTAAGGTGTTATGGTCAGGGTGTTTGGTAAGGGCTCCATAGTGTTATAGTCAGGGTGTTTGGTAAGGGCTCCATAGTGTTATGGTCAGGGTGTTTGGTAAGGGTCCATAGTGTTATGGTCAGGGTGTTTGGTAAGGGCTCCATAGTGTTATGCTCAGGGTGTTTGGTAAGGGCTCCATAGTGTTATGGTCAGGGTGTTTGGTAAGGGCTCCATAGTGTTAGGGTCAGAGTGTTTGGTAAGGAATCCATAGTGTTATGGTCAGGGTGTTTGGTAAGGGCTCCATAGTGTTATGGTCAGGGTGTTTGGTAAGGTGTTATGGTCAGGGTGTTTGGTAAGGGCTCCATAGTGTTATGGTCAGGGTGTTTGGTAAGGGCTCCATAGTGTTATGGTCAGGGTGTTTGGTAAGGGCTCCATAGTGTTATGGTCAGGGTGTTTGGTAAGGGCTCCATAGTGTTATGGTCAGGGTGTTTGGTAAGGGCTGCATAGTGTTATGGTCAGGGTGTTTGGTAAGGGCTCCATAGTGTTATGGTCAGGGTGTTTGGTAAGGGCTCCATAGTGTTATGGTCAGGGTGTTTGGTAAGGGCTCCATAGTGTTATGGTCAGGGTGTTTGGTAAGATGTTATGGTCAGGGTGTTTGGTAAGGGCTCCATAGTGTTATGGTCAGGGTGTTTGGTAAGGGCTCCATAGTGTTATGGTCAGGGTGTTTGGTAAGGGTCCATAGTGTTATAGTCAGGGTGTTTGGTAAGGGCTCCATAGTGTTGTGGTCAGGGTGTTTGGTAAGGTTCCATAGTGTTATGGTCAGGGTGTTTGGTAAGGGTCCATAGTGTTATGGTCAGGGTGTTTGGTAAGGGCTCCATAGTGTTATGCTCAGGGTGTTTGGTAAGGGCTCCATAGTGTTATGGTCAGGGTGTTTGGTAAGGGCTCCATAGTGTTAGGGTCAGAGTGTTTGGTAAGGGATCCATAGTGTTATGGTCAGGGTGTTTGGTACGGGTCCATAGTGTTATGGTCAGGGTGTTTGGTAAGGTGTTATGGTCAGAGCGTTTGGTAAGGCTCCATAATGTTATGGTCAGGGTGTTTGGTAAGGGCTCCATAGAGTTATGGTCAGGGTTTTGGTAAGGGCTCCATAGTGTTATGGTCAGGGTGTTTGGTAAGGGCTCCATAGTGTTATGGTCAGGGTGTTTGGTAAGGGCTCTGTAGTGTTATGGTCAGGGTGTTTGGTAAGGGTCCATAGTGTTATGGTCAGGGTGTTTGGTAAGGGTCCATAGTGTTATGGTCAGAGTGTTTGTAAGGTGTTCTGGTCAGGGTGTTTAGTAAGGGCTCCATAGTGTTATGGTCAGGGTGTTTGGTAAGGGCTCCATAGTGTTATGGTCAGGGTGTTTGGTAAGGGTCCATAGTGTTATGGTCAGGGTGTTTGGTAAGGGCTCTGTAGTGTTATGGTCAGAGTGTTTGGTAAGGTGTTATGGTCAGGGTGTTTGGTAAGGGCTCCATAGTGTTATGGTCAGGGTGTTTGGTAAGGGCTCCATAGTGTTATGGTCAGGGTGTTTGGTAAGGGCTCCATAGTGTTATGCTCAGGGTGTTTGGTAAGGGCTCCATAGTGTTATGGTCAGGGTGTTTGGTAAGGGCTCCATAGTGTTAGGGTCAGAGTGTTTGGTAAGGAATCCATAGTGTTATGGTCAGGGTGTTTGGTAAGGGATCCATAGTGTTATGGTCAGGGTGTTTGGTAAGGGCTCCATAGTGTTATGGTCAGGGTGTTTGGTAAGGGCTCCATAGTTTTATGGTCAGAGTATTTGGTAAGGTGTTATGGTCAGGGTGTTTGGTAATGGCTCCATAGTGTTATGGTCAGGGTGTTTGGTAAGGTGTTATGGTCAGGGTGTTTGGTAAGGGCTCCATAGTGTTATGGTCAGGGTGTTTGGTAAGGGCTCCATAGTGTTATGGTCAGGGTGTTTGGTAAGGGCTCCATAGTGTTATGGTCAGGGTGTTTGGTAAGGGCTCCATAGTGTTATGGTCAGGGTGTTTGGTAAGGGCTGCATAGTGTTATGGTCAGGGTGTTTGGTAAGGGCTCCATAGTGTTATGGTCAGGGTGTTTGGTAAGGGCTCCATAGTGTTATGGTCAGGGTGTTTGGTAAGGGCTCCATAGTGTTATGGTCAGGGTGTTTGGTAAGATGTTATGGTCAGGGTGTTTGGTAAGGGCTCCATAGTGTTATGGTCAGGGTGTTTGGTAAGGGCTCCATAGTGTTATGGTCAGGGTGTTTGGTAAGGGTCCATAGTGTTATGGTCAGGGTGTTTGGTAAGGGCTCCATAGTGTTAGGGTCAGAGTGTTTGGTAAGGAATCCATAGTGTTATGGTCAGGGTGTTTGGTAAGGGATCCATAGTGTTATGGTCAGGGTGTTTGGTAAGGGCTCCATAGTGTTATGGTCAGGGTGTTTGGTAAGGGCTCCATAGTTTTATGGTCAGAGTATTTGGTAAGGTGTTATGGTCAGGGTGTTTGGTAATGGCTCCATAGTGTTATGGTCAGGGTGTTTGGTAAGGTGTTATGGTCAGGGTGTTTGGTAAGGGCTCCATAGTGTTATGGTCAGGGTGTTTGGTAAGGGCTCCATAGTGTTATGGTCAGGGTGTTTGGTAAGGGCTCCATAGTGTTATGGTCAGGGTGTTTGGTAAGGGCTCCATAGTGTTATGGTCAGGGTGTTTGGTAAGGGCTGCATAGTGTTATGGTCAGGGTGTTTGGTAAGGGCTCCATAGTGTTATGGTCAGGGTGTTTGGTAAGGGCTCCATAGTGTTATGGTCAGGGTGTTTGGTAAGGGCTCCATAGTGTTATGGTCAGGGTGTTTGGTAAGATGTTATGGTCAGGGTGTTTGGTAAGGGCTCCATAGTGTTATGGTCAGGGTGTTTGGTAAGGGCTCCATAGTGTTATGGTCAGGGTGTTTGGTAAGGGTCCATAGTGTTATAGTCAGGGTGTTTGGTAAGGGCTCCATAGTGTTGTGGTCAGGGTGTTTGGTAAGGGTCCATAGTGTTATGGTCAGGGTGTTTGGTAAGGGTCCATAGTGTTATGGTCAGGGTGTTTGGTAAGGGCTCCATAGTGTTATGCTCAGGGTGTTTGGTAAGGGCCCCATAGTGTTATGGTCAGGGTGTTTGGTAAGGGCTCCATAGTGTTAGGGTCAGAGTGTTTGGTAAGGGATCCATAGTGTTATGGTCAGGGTGTTTGGTACGGGTCCATAGTGTTATGGTCAGGGTGTTTGGTAAGGTGTTATGGTCAGAGCGTTTGGTAAGGCTCCATAATGTTATGGTCAGGGTGTTTGGTAAGGGCTCCATAGAGTTATGGTCAGGGTTTTTGGTAAGGGCTCCATAGTGTTATGGTCAGGGTGTTTGGTAAGGGCTCCATAGTGTTATGGTCAGGGTGTTTGGTAAGGGCTCTGTAGTGTTATGGTCAGGGTGTTTGGTAAGGGTCCATAGTGTTATGGTCAGGGTGTTTGGTAAGGGCTCCATAGTGTTATGGTCAGTGTGTTTGGTAAGGGTCCATAGTGTTATGGTCAGAGTGTTTGGTAAGGTGTTCTGGTCAGGGTGTTTAGTAAGGGCTCCATAGTGTTATGGTCAGGGTGTTTGGTAAGCGCTCCATAGTGTTGTGGTCAGGGTGTTTGGTAAGGGCTCCATAGAGTTATGGTCAGGGTGTTTGGTAAGGGCTCCATAGTGTTATGGTCAGGGTGTTTGGTAAGGGCTCCATAGTGTTATGGTCAGGGTGTTTGGTAAGGGCTCTGTAGTGTTATGGTCAGGGTGTTTGGTAAGGGTCCATAGTGTTATGGTCAGGGTGTTTGGTAAGGGTCCATAGTGTTATGGTCAGGGTGTTTGGTAAGCGCTCCATAGTGTTGTGGTCAGGGTGTTTGGTAAGGGCTCCATAGTGTTATGGTCAGGGTGTTTGGTAAGGGTCCATAGTGTTATGGTCAGGGTGTTTGGTAAGGGCTCCATAGTGTTATGGTCAGGGTGTTTGGTAAGGGCTCCATAGTGTTAGCGTTAGAGTGTTTGGTAAGGGATCCATAGTGTTATGGTCAGGGTGTTAGGTAAGGGTCCATAGTGTTTATGGTCAGGGTGTTTGGTAAGGGTCCATAGTGTTATGGTCAGGGTGTTTGGTAAGGGCTCTGTAGTGTTATGGTCAGGGTCTTTGGTAAGGGTCCATAGTGTTATGGTCAGGGTGTTTGGTAAGGGTCCATAGTGTTATGGTCAGAGTGTTTGGTAAGGTGTTCTGGTCAGGGTGTTTGGTAAGGGCTCCATAGTGTTATGGTCAGGGTGTTTGGTAAGGTGTTATGGTCAGGGTGTTTGGTAAGGGCTCCATAGTGTTATGGTCAGGGTGTTTGGTAAGGGTCCATAGTGTTATGGTCAGGGTGTTTGGTAAGGGCTCCATAGTGTTATGGTCAGGGTGTTTGGTAAGGGTCCATAGTGTTATGGTCAGGGTGTTTGGTAAGGGCTCTGTAGTGTTATGGTCAGGGTGTTTGGTAAGGGATCCATAGTGTTATGGTCAGGGTGTTTGGTAAGGGCTCCATAGTGTTATGGTCAGGGTGTTTGGTAAGGGCTCCATAGTGTTATGGTCAGGGTGTTTGGTAAGGGCTCCATATTGTTATGGTCAGTGTGTTTGGTAAGGTGTTATGGTCAGAGTGTTTGGTAAGGCTCCATAATGTTATGGTCAGGGTGTTTGGTAAGGGCTCCATAGTGTTATGGTCAGGGTGTTTGGTAAGGCTCCATAGTGTTATGGTCAGGGTGTTTGGTAAGGGCTCCATAGTGTTATGGTCAGGGTGTTTGGTAAGGGCTCCATAGTGTTATGGTCAGGGTGTTTGGTACGGGTCCATAGTGTTATGTTCAGGGTGTTTGGTAAGGTGTTATGGTCAGAGTGTTTGGTAAGGGCTCCATAGTGTTATGGTCAGGGTGTTTGGTAAGTGCTCCATAGTGTTATGGTCAGGGTGTTTGGTAAGGGCTCTGTAGTGTTATGGTCAGGGTGTTTGGTAAGGGTCCATAGTGTTATGGTCAGGGTGTTTGGTAAGGGCTCTGTAGTGTTATGGTCAGGGTGTTTGGTAAGGGTCCATAGTGTTATGGTCAGGGTGTTTGGTAAGGGTCCATAGTGTTATGGTCAGAGTGTTTGGTAAGGTGTTCTGGTCAGGGTGTTTAGTAAGGGCTTCATAGTGGTATGGTCAGGGTGTTTGGTAAGCGCTCCATAGTGTTGTGGTCAGGGTGTTTGGTAAGGGCTCCATAGTGTTATGGTCAGGGTGTTTGGTAAGGGTCCATAGTGTTATGGTCAGGGTGTTTGGTAAGGGCTCTGTAGTGTTATGGTCAGGGTGTTTGGTAAGGGCTCCATAGTGTTATGGTCAGGGTGTTTGGTAAGGTGTTATGGTTAGAGTGTTTGGTAAGGCTCCATAATGTTATGGTCAGGGTGTTTGGTAAGGGCTCCATAGAGTTATGGTCAGGGTGTTTGGTAAGGGCTCCATAGTGTTATGGTCAGGGTGTTTGGTAAGGGCTCCGTAGTTTTATGGTCAGGGTGTTTGGTAAGGGCTCTGTAGTGTTATGGTCAGGGTGTTTGGTAAGGGCTCCATAGTGTTGTGGTCAGGGTGTTTGGTAAGGGCTCCATAGTGTTATGGTCAGGGTGTTTGGTAAGGGCTCCATAGTGTTATGGTCAGGGTGTTTGGTAAGGGCTCCATAGTGTTATGGTCAGGGTGTTTGGTAAGGGCTCCATAGTGTTAGGGTCAGAGTGTTTGGTAAGGGATCCATAGTGTTATGGTCAGGATGTTTGGTAAGGGTCCATAGTGTTATGGTCAGGGTGTTTGTTAAGGGCTCCATAGTGTTATGGTCAGGGTGTTTGGTAAGGGTCCATAGTGTTATGGTCAGAGTGTTTGGTAAGGTGTTCTGGTCAGGGTGTTTGGTAAGGGCTCCATATTGTTATGGTCAGGGTGTTTGGTAAGGTGTTATGGTCAGGGTGTTTGGTAAGGGCTCCATAGTGTTATGGTCAGGGTGTTTGGTAAGGGCTCCATAGTGTTATGGTCAGGGTGTTTGGTAAGGGTCCATAGTGTTATGGTCAGGGTGTTTGGTAAGGGCTCTGTAGTGTTATGGTCAGGGTCTTTGGTAAGGGTCCATAGTGTTATGGTCAGGGTGTTTGGTAAGGGTCCATAGTGTTATGGTCAGAGTGTTTGGTAAGGTGTTCTGGTCAGGGTGTTTGGTAAGGGCTCCATAGTGTTATGGTCAGGGTGTTTGGTAAGGTGTTATGGTCAGGGTGTTTGGTAAGGGCTCCATAGTGTTATGGTCAGGGTGTTTGGTAAGGGTCCATAGTGTTATGGTCAGGGTGTTTGGTAAGGGCTCCATAGTGTTATGGTCAGGGTGTTTGGTAAGGGTCCATAGTGTTATGGTCAGGGTGTTTGGTAAGGGCTCTGTAGTGTTATGGTCAGGGTGTTTGGTAAGGGATCCATAGTGTTATGGTCAGGGTGTTTGGTAAGGGCTCCATAGTGTTATGGTCAGGGTGTTTGGTAAGGGCTCCATAGTGTTATGGTCAGGGTGTTTGGTAAGGGCTCCATATTGTTATGGTCAGTGTGTTTGGTAAGGTGTTATGGTCAGAGTGTTTGGTAAGGCTCCATAATGTTATGGTCAGGGTGTTTGGTAAGGGCTCCATAGTGTTATGGTCAGGGTGTTTGGTAAGGGCTCCATAGTGTTATGGTCAGGGTGTTTGGTACGGGTCCATAGTGTTATGTTCAGGGTGTTTGGTAAGGTGTTATGGTCAGAGTGTTTGGTAAGGGCTCCATAGTGTTATGGTCAGGGTGTTTGGTAAGGGCTCCATAGTGTTATGGTCAGGGTGTTTGGTAAGGGCTCTGTAGTGTTATGGTCAGGGTGTTTGGTAAGGGTCCATAGTGTTATGGTCAGGGTGTTTGGTAAGGGCTCTGTAGTGTTATGGTCAGGGTGTTTGGTAAGGGTCCATAGTGTTATGGTCAGGGTGTTTGGTAAGGGTCCATAGTGTTATGGTCAGAGTGTTTGGTAAGGTGTTCTGGTCAGGGTGTTTAGTAAGGGCTCCATAGTGTTATGGTCAGGGTGTTTGGTAAGCGCTCCATAGTGTTGTGGTCAGGGTGTTTGGTAAGGGCTCCATAGTGTTATGGTCAGGGTGTTTGGTAAGGGTCCATAGTGTTATGGTCAGGGTGTTTGGTAAGGGCTCTGTAGTGTTATGGTCAGGGTGTTTGGTAAGGGCTCCATAGTGTTATGGTCAGGGTGTTTGGTAAGTGCTCCATAGTGTTAGCGTCAGAGTGTTTGGTAAGGGATCCATAGTGTTATGGTCAGGGTGTTAGGTAAGGGTCCATAGTGTTTATGGTCAGGGTGTTTGGTAAGGGCTCCATAGTGTTATGGTCAGGGTGTTTGGTAAGGGTCCATAGTGTTATGGTCAGAGTGTTTGGTAAGGTGTTCTGGTCAGGGTGTTTGGTAAGGGCTCCATAGTGTTATGGTCAGGGTGTTTGGTAAGGTGTTATGGTCAGGGTGTTTGGTAAGGGCTCCATAGTGTTATGGTCAGGGTGTTTGGTAAGGGCTCTGTAGTGTTATGGTCAGGGTGTTTGGTAAGGGATCCATAGTGTTATGGTCAGGGTGTTTGGTAAGGGCTCCATAGTGTTATGGTCAGGGTGTTTGGTAAGGGCTCCATAGTGTTATGGTCAGGGTGTTTGGTAAGGGCTCCATATTGTTATGGTCAGTGTGTTTGGTAAGGTGTTATGGTCAGAGTGTTTGGTAAGGCTCCATAATGTTATGGTCAGGGTGTTTGGTAAGGGCTCCGTAGTGTTATGGTCAGGGTGTTTGGTAAGGGCTCCATAGTGTTATGGTCAGGGTGTTTGGTACGGGTCCATAGTGTTATGTTCAGGGTGTTTGGTAAGGTGTTATGGTCAGAGTGTTTGGTAAGGGCTCCATAGTGTTATGGTCAGGGTGTTTGGTAAGGGCTCCATAGTGTTATGGTCAGGGTGTTTGGTAAGGGCTCTGTAGTGTTATGGTCAGGGTGTTTGGTAAGGGTCCATAGTGTTATGGTCAGGGTGTTTGGTAAGGGTCCATAGTGTTATGGTCAGAGTGTTTGGTAAGGTGTTCTGGTCAGGGTGTTTGGTAAGGGCTCCATAGTGTTATGGTCAGGGTGTTTGGTAAGGGTCCATAGTGTTATGGTCAGGGTGTTTGGTAAGGGCTCTGTAGTGTTATGGTCAGGGTGTTTGGTAAGGGATCCATAGTGTTATGGTCAGGGTGTTTGGTAAGGGCTCCATAGTGTTATGGTCAGGGTGTTTGGTAAGGGCTCCATAGTGTTATGGTCAGGGTGTTTGGTAAGGGCTCCATATTGTTATGGTCAGTGTGTTTGGTAAGGTGTTATGGTCAGAGTGTTTGGTAAGGCTCCATAATGTTATGGTCAGGGTGTTTGGTAAGGGTCCATAGTGTTATGTTCAGGGTGTTTGGTAAGGTGTTATGGTCAGAGTGTTTGGTAAGGGCTCCATAGTGTTATGGTCAGGGTGTTTGGTAAGGGCTCCATAGTGTTATGGTCAGGGTGTTTGGTAAGGGCTCTGTAGTGTTATGGTCAGGGTGTTTGGTAAGGGTCCATAGTGTTATGGTCAGGGTGTTTGGTAAGGGCTCTGTAGTGTTATGGTCAGGGTGTTTGGTAAGGGTCCATAGTGTTATGGTCAGGGTGTTTGGTAAGGGCTCTGTAGTGTTATGGTCAGGGTGTTTGGTAAGGGTCCATAGTGTTATGGTCAGGGTGTTTGGTAAGGGCTCCATAGTGTTATGGTCAGGGTGTTTGGTAAGGGTCCATAGTGTTATGGTCAGAGTGTTTGGTAAGGTGTTCTGGTCAGGGTGTTTGGTAAGGGCTCCATAGTGTTATGGTCAGGGTGTTTGGTAAGGGTCCATAGTGTTATGGTCAGGGTGTTTGGTAAGGGCTCCATAGTGTTATGGTCAGGGTGTTTGGTAAGGGTCCATAGTGTTATGGTCAGGGTGTTTGGTAAGGGCTCCATAGTGTTATGGTCAGGGTGTTTGGTAAGGGTCCATAGTGTTATGGTCAGGGTGTTTGGTAAGGGCTCTGTAGTGTTATGGTCAGGGTGTTTGGTAAGGGATCCATAGTGTTATGGTCAGGGTGTTTGGTAAGGGCTCCATAGTGTTATGGTCAGGGTGTTTGGTAAGGGCTCCATAGTGTTATGGTCAGGGTGTTTGGTAAGGGCTCCATATTGTTATGGTCAGTGTGTTTGGTAAGGTGTTATGGTCAGAGTGTTTGGTAAGGCTCCATAATGTTATGGTCAGGGTGTTTGGTAAGGGCTCCATAGTGTTATGGTCAGGGTGTTTGGTAAGGGCTCCATAGTGTTATGGTCAGGGTGTTTGGTAAGGGCTCCATAGTGTTATGGTCAGGGTGTTTGGTAAGGGCTCCATAGTGTTATGGTCAGGGTGTTTGGTACGGGTCCATAGTGTTATGTTCAGGGTGTTTGGTAAGGTGTTATGGTCAGAGTGTTTGGTAAGGGCTCCATAGTGTTATGGTCAGGGTGTTTGGTAAGGGCTCCATAGTGTTATGGTCAGGGTGTTTGGTAAGGGCTCTGTAGTGTTATGGTCAGGGTGTTTGGTAAGGGTCCATAGTGTTATGGTCAGGGTGTTTGGTAAGGGCTCTGTAGTGTTATGGTCAGGGTGTTTGGTAAGGGTCCATAGTGTTATGGTCAGGGTGTTTGGTAAGGGTCCATAGTGTTATGGTCAGAGTGTTTGGTAAGGTGTTCTGGTCAGGGTGTTTAGTAAGGGCTCCATAGTGTTATGGTCAGGGTGTTTGGTAAGCGCTCCATAGTGTTGTGGTCAGGGTGTTTGGTAAGGGCTCCATAGTGTTATGGTCAGGGTGTTTGGTAAGGGTCCATAGTGTTATGGTCAGGGTGTTTGGTAAGGGCTCTGTAGTGTTATGGTCAGGGTGTTTGGTAAGGGCTCCATAGTGTTATGGTCAGGGTGTTTGGTAAGGTGTTATGGTTAGAGTGTTTGGTAAGGCTCCATAATGTTATGGTCAGGGTGTTTGGTAAGGGCTCCATAATGTTATGGTCAGGGTGTTTGGTAAGGGCTCCATAGTGTTATGGTCAGGGTGTTTGGTAAGGGCTCCATAGTTTTATGGTCAGGGTGTTTGGTAAGGGCTCCATAGTGTTGTTGTCAGGGTGTTTGGTAAAGGTCCATAGTGTTATGGTCAGGGTGTTTGGTAAGGGCTCCATAGTGTTATGGTCAGGGTGTTTGGTAAGGGCTCCATAGTGTTATGGTCAGGGTGTTTGGTACGGGTCCATAGTGTTATGGTCAGGGTGTTTGGTAAGGTGTTATGGTCAGAGTGTTTGGTAAGGCTCCATAATGTTATGGTCAGGGTGTTTGGTAAGGGCTCCATAGTTTTATGGTCAGGGTGTTTGGTAAGGGCTCTGTAGTGTTATGGTCAGGGTGTTTGGTAAGGGCTCCATAGTGTTGTGGTCAGGGTGTTTGGTAAGGGTCCATAGTGTTATGGTCAGAGTGTTTGGTAAGGTCTTCTGGTCAGGGTGTTTGGTAAGGGCTCCCTAGTGTTATGGTCAGGGTGTTTGGTAAGGTGTTCTGGTCAGGGTGTTTGGTAAGGGCTCCATAGTGTTATGGTCAGGGTGTTTGGTAAGGGCTCCATAGTGGTATGGTCAGGGTGTTTGGTAAGGGCTCCATAGTGTTATGGTCAGGGTGTTTGGTAAGATGTTATGGTCAGGGTGTTTGGTAAGGGCTCCATAGTGTTGTTGTCAGGGTGTTTGGTAAGGGTCCATAGTGTTATGTCAGGGTGTTTGGTAAGGGCTCCATAGTGTTATGGTCAGGGTGTTTGGTAAGGGCTCCATAGTGTTATGGTCAGGGTGTTTGGTACGGGTCCATAGTGTTATGGTCAGGGTGTTTGGTAAGGTGTTATGGTCAGAGTGTTTGGTAAGGCTCCATAATGTTATGGTCAGGGTGTTTGGTAAGGGCTCCATAGAGTTATGGTCAGGGTGTTTGGTAAGGGCTCCATAGTGTTATGGTCAGGGTGTTTGGTAAGGGCTCCATAGTGTTATGGTCAGGGTGTTTGGTAAGGGGTCTGTAGTGTTATGGTCAGGGTGTTTGGTAAGGGTCCATAGTGTTATGGTCAGGGTGTTTGGTAAGGGTCCATAGTGTTATGGTCAGAGTGTTTGGTAAGGTGTTCTGGTCAGGGTGTTTAGTAAGGGCTCCATAGTGTTATGGTCAGGGTGTTTGGTAAGCGCTCCATAGTGTTGTGGTCAGGGTGTTTGGTAAGGGCTCCATAGTGTTATGGTCAGGGTGTTTGGTAAGGGTCCATAGTGTTATGGTCAGGGTGTTTGGTAAGGGCTCTGTAGTGTTATGGTCAGGGTGTTTGGTAAGGGCTCCATAGTGTTATGGTCAGGGTGTTTGGTAAGGTGTTATGGTTAGAGTGTTTGGTAAGGCTCCATAATGTTATGGTCAGGGTGTTTGGTAAGGGCTCCGTAGAGTTATGGTCAGGGTGTTTGGTAAGGGCTCCATAGTGTTATGGTCAGGGTGTTTGGTAAGGGCTCCATAGTTTTATGGTCAGGGTGTTTGGTAAGGGCTCTGTAGTGTTATGGTCAGGGTGTTTGGTAAGGGCTCCATAGTGTTGTGGTCAGGGTGTTTGGTAAGGGCTCCATAGTGTTATGGTCAGGGTGTTTGGTAAGGGCTCCATAGTGTTATGGTCAGGGTGTTTGGTAAGGGCTCCATAGTGTTATGGTCAGGGTGTTTGGTAAGGGCTCCATAGTGTTAGGGTCAGAGTGTTTGGTAAGGGATCCATAGTGTTATGGTCAGGGTGTTTGGTAAGGGTCCATAGTGTTATGGTCAGGGTGTTTGTTAAGGGCTCCATAGTGTTATGGTCAGGGTGTTTGGTAAGGGTCCATAGTGTTATGGTCAGAGTGTTTGGTAAGGTGTTCTGGTCAGGGTGTTTGGTAAGGGCTCCATAGTGTTGTTGTCAGGGTGTTTGGTAAGGGTCCATAGTGTTATAGTCAGGGTGTTTGGTAAGGGCTCCATAGTGTTATGGTCAGGGTGTTTGGTAAGGGCTCCATAGTGTTATGGCCAGGGTGTTTGGTAAGGGCTCCATAGTGTTAGGGTCAGGGTGTTTGGTAAGGGATCCATAGTGTTATGGTCAGGGTGTTTGGTAAGGGTCCATAGTGTTATGGTCAGGGTGTTTGGTAAGGGCTCCATAGTGTTATGGTCAGGGTGTTTGGTAAGGGTCCATAGTGTTATGGTCAGAGTGTTTGGTAAGGTGTTCTGGTCAGGGTGTTTGGTAAGGGCTCCATAGTGTTATGGTCAGGGTGTTTGGTAAGGTGTTATGGTCAGGGTGTTTGGTAAGGGCTCCATAGTGTTATGGTCAGGGTGTTTGGTAAGGGTCCATAGTGTTATGGTCAGGGTGTTTGGTAAGGGCTCCATAGTGTTATGGTCAGGGTGTTTGGTAAGGGCTCCATAGTGTTATGGTCAGGGTGTTTGGTAAGGGCTCCATAGTGTTATGGTCAGTGTGTTTGGTAAGGTGTTATGGTCAGGGTGTTTGGTAAGATGTTATGGTCAGGGTGTTTGGTAAGGGCTCCATAGTGTTGTTGTCAGGGTGTTTGGTAAGGGTCCATAGTGTTATAGTCAGGGTGTTTGGTAAGGGCTCCATAATGTTATGGTCAGGGTGTTTGGTAAGGGCTCCATAGTGTTATGGTCAGGGTGTTTGGTAAGATGTTATGGTCAGGGTGTTTGGTAAGGGCTCCATAGTGTTGTTGTCAGGGTGTTTGGTAAGGGTCCATAGTGTTATAGTCAGGGTGTTTGGTAAGGGCTCCATAGTGTTATGGTCAGGGTGTTTGGTAAGATGTTATGGTCAGGGTGTTTGGTAAGGGCTCCATAGTGTTGTTGTCAGGGTGTTTGGTAAGGGTCCATAGTGTTATGGTCAGGGTGTTTGGTAAGGGCTCCATAGTGTTATGGTCAGGGTGTTTGGTAAGGGCTCCATAGTGTTATGGTCAGGGTGTTTGGTACGGGTCCATAGTGTTATGGTCAGGGTGTTTGGTAAGGTGTTATGGTCAGAGTGTTTGGTAAGGCTCCATAATGTTATGGTCAGGGTGTTTGGTAAGGGCTCCATAGTTTTATGGTCAGGGTGTTTGGTAAGGGCTCTGTAGTGTTATGGTCAGGGTGTTTGGTAAGGGCTCCATAGTGTTGTGGTCAGGGTGTTTTGTAAGGGTCCATAGTGTTATGGTCAGAGTGTTTGGTAAGGTCTTCTGGTCAGGGTGTTTGGTAAGGGCTCCCTAGTGTTATGGTCAGGGTGTTTGGTAAGGTGTTCTGGTCAGGGTGTTTGGTAAGGGCTCCATAGTGTTATGGTCAGGGTGTTTGGTAAGGGCTCCATAGTGGTATGGTCAGGGTGTTTGGTAAAGGCTCCATAGTGTTATGGTCAGGGTGTTTGGTAAGATGTTATGGTCAGGGTGTTTGGTAAGGGCTCCATAGTGTTGTTGTCAGGGTGTTTGGTAAGGGTCCATAGTGTTATAGTCAGGGTGTTTGGTAAGGGCTCCATAGTGTTATGGTCAGGGTGTTTGGTAAGATGTTATGGTCAGGGTGTTTGGTAAGGGCTCCATAGTGTTGTTGTCAGGGTGTTTGGTAAGGGTCCATAGTGTTATGTCAGGGTGTTTGGTAAGGGCTCCATAGTGTTATGGTCAGGGTGTTTGGTAAGGGCTCCATAGTGTTATGGTCAAGGTGTTTGGTACGGGTCCATAGTGTTATGGTCAGTGTGTTTGGTAAGGTGTTATGGTCAGAGTGTTTGGTAAGGCTCCATAATGTTATGGTCAGGGTGTTTGGTAAGGGCTCCATAGAGTTATGGTCAGGGTGTTTGGTAAGGGCTCCATAGTGTTATGTTCAGGGTGTTTGGTAAGGGCTCCATAGTGTTATGGTCAGGGTGTTTGGTAAGGGCTCTGTAGTGTTATGGTCAGGGTGTTTGGTAAGGGTCCATAGTGTTATGGTCAGGGTGTTTGGTAAGGGTCCATAGTGTTATGGTCAGAGTGTTTGGTAAGGTGTTCTGGTCAGGGTGTTTAGTAAGGGCTCCATAGTGTTATGGTCAGGGTGTTTGGTAAGCGCTCCATAGTGTTGTGGTCAGGGTGTTTGGTAAGGGCTCCATAGTGTTATGGTCAGGGTGTTTGGTAAGGGTCCATAGTGTTATGGTCAGGGTGTTTGGTAAGGGCTCTGTAGTGTTATGGTCAGGGTGTTTGGTAAGGGCTCCATAGTGTTATGGTCAGGGTGTTTGGTAAGGTGTTATGGTTAGAGTGTTTGGTAAGGCTCCATAATGTTATGGTCAGGGTGTTTGGTAAGGGCTCCATAGAGTTATGGTCAGGGTGTTTGGTAAGGGCTCCATAGTGTTATGGTCAGGGTGTTTGGTAAGGGCTCCATAGTTTTATGGTCAGGGTGTTTGGTAAGGGCTCTGTAGTGTTATGGTCAGGGTGTTTGGTAAGGGCTCCATAGTGTTGTGGTCAGGGTGTTTGGTAAGGGTCCATAGTGTTATGGTCAGAGTGTTTGGTAAGGTCTTCTGGTCAGGGTGTTTGGTAAGGGCTCCCTAGTGTTATGGTCAGGGTGTTTGGTAAGGTGTTCTGGTCAGGGTGTTTGGTAAGGGCTCCATAGTGTTATGGTCAGGGTGTTTGGTAAGGGCTCCATAGTGGTATGGTCAGGGTGTTTGGTAAGATGTTATGGTCAGGGTGTTTGGTAAGGGCTCCATAGTGTTGTTGTCAGGGTGTTTGGTAAGGGTCCATAGTGTTATGGTCAGAGTGTTTGGTAAGGTCTTCTGGTCAGGGTGTTTGGTAAGGGCTCCCTAGTGTTATGGTCAGGGTGTTTGGTAAGGTGTTCTGGTCAGGGTGTTTGGTAAGGGCTCCATAGTGTTATGGTCAGGGTGTTTGGTAAGGGCTCCATAGTGTTATGGTCAGGGTGTTTGGTAAGGGCTCCATAGTGTTATGGTCAGGGTGTTTGGTAAGGGTCCATAGTGTTATGGTCAGGGTGTTTGGTAAGGGCTCTGTAGTGTTATGGTCAGAGTGTTTGGTAAGGTGTTATGGTCAGGGTGTTTGGTAAGGGATCCATAGTGTTATGGTCAGGGTGTTTGGTAAGGGCTCCATAGTGTTATGGTCAGGGTGTTTGGTAAGGTGTTCTGGTCAGGGTGTTTGGTAAGGGCTCCATAGTGTTATGGTCAGGGTGTTTGGTAAGGGCTCCATAGTGTTATGGTCAGGGTGTTTGGTAAGGGCTCCATAGTGTTAGGGTCAGGGTGTTTGGTAAGGGCTCCATAGTGTTATGGTCAGGGTGTTTGGTAAGGGTCCATAGTGTTATGGTCAGAGTGTTTGGTAAGGTGTTCTGGTCAGGGTGTTTGGTAAGGGCTCCATAGTGTTATGGTCAGGGTGTTTGGTAAGGTGTTATGGTCAGGGTGTTTGGTAAGGGCTCCATAGTGTTATGGTCAGGGTGTTTGGTAAGGGTCCATAGTGTTATGGTCAGGGTGTTTGGTAAGGGCTCCATAGTGTTATGGTCAGGGTGTTTGGTAAGGGCTCCATAGTGTTATGGTCAGGGTGTTTGGTAAGGGCTCCATAGTGTTATGGTCAGTGTGTTTGGTAAGGTGTTATGGTCAGAGTGTTTGGTAAGGCTCCATAATGTTATGGTCAGGGTGTTTGGTAAGTGCTCCATAGTGTTCTGGTCAGGGTGTTTGGTAAGGGTCCATAGTGTTATGGTCAGAGTGTTTGGTAAGGTCTTCTGGTCAGGGTGTTTGGTAAGGGCTCCCTAGTGTTATGGTCAGGGTGTTTGGTAAGGGCTCCATAGTGTTATGGTCAGAGTGTTTGGTAAGGTGTTCTGGTCAGGGTGTTTAGTAAGGGCTCCATAGTGTTATGGTCAGGGTGTTTGGTAAGCGCTCCATAGTGTTGTGGTCAGAGTGTTTGGTAAGGTGTTCTGGTCAGGGTGTTTAGTAAGGGCTCCATAGTGTTATGGTCAGGGTGTTTGGTAAGGGCTCTGTAGTGTTATGGTCAGGGTGTTTGGTAAGGGCTCCATAGTGTTATGGTCAGGGTGTTTGGTAAGGTGTTATGGTTAGAGTGTTTGGTAAGGCTCCATAATGTTATGGTCAGGGTGTTTGGTAAGGGCTCCATAGAGTTATGGTCAGGGTGTTTGGTAGGGCTCCATAGTGTTATGGTCAGGGTGTTTGGTAAGGGTCCATAGTGTTATGGTCAGAGTGTTTGGTAAGGTCTTCTGGTCAGGGTGTTTGGTAAGGGCTCCCTAGTGTTATGGTCAGGGTGTTTGGTAAGGGCTCCATAGTGTTATGGTCAGAGTGTTTGGTAAGTTGTTCTGGTCAGGGTGTTTAGTAAGGGCTCCATAGTGTTATGGTCAGGGTGTTTGGTAAGCGCTCCATAGTGTTGTGGTCAGGGTGTTTGGTAAGGGCTCCATAGTGTTATGGTCAGGGTGTTTGGTAAGGGTCCATAGTGTTATGGTCAGGGTGTTTGGTAAGTGCTCCATAGTGTTGTGGTCAGGGTGTTTGGTAAGGGTCCATAGTGTTATGGTCAGAGTGTTTGGTAAGGTCTTCTGGTCAGGGTGTTTGGTAAGGGCTCCCTAGTGTTATGGTCAGGGTGTTTGGTAAGGGCTCCATAGTGTTATGGTCAGAGTGTTTGGTAAGGTGTTCTGGTCAGGGTGTTTAGTAAGGGCTCCATAGTGTTATGGTCAGGGTGTTTGGTAAGCGCTCCATAGTGTTGTGGTCAGGGTGTTTGGTAAGGGCTCCATAGTGTTATGGTCAGGGTGTTTGGTAAGGGTCCATAGTGTTATGGTCAGGGTGTTTGGTAAGGGCTCTGTAGTGTTATGGTCAGGGTGTTTGGTAAGGGCTCCATAGTGTTATGGTCAGGGTGTTTGGTAAGGTGTTATGGTTAGAGTGTTTGGTAAGGCTCCATAATGTTATGGTCAGGGTGTTTGGTAAGGGCTCCATAGAGTTATGGTCAGGGTGTTTGGTAAGGGCTCCATAGTGTTATGGTCAGGGTGTTTGGTAAGGGCTCCATAGTTTTATGGTCAGGGTGTTTGGTAAGGGCTCTGTAGTGTTATGGTCAGGGTGTTTGGTAAGGGCTCCATAGTGTTGTGGTCAGGGTGTTTGGTAAGGGTCCATAGTGTTATGGTCAGAGTGTTTGTAAGGTCTTCTGGTCAGGGTGTTTGGTAAGGGCTCCCTAGTGTTATGGTCAGGGTGTTTGGTAAGGTGTTCTGGTCAGGGTGTTTGGTAAGGGCTCCATAGTGTTATGGTCAGGGTGTTTGGTAAGGGCTCCATAGTGGTATGGTCAGGGTGTTTGGTAAGATGTTATGGTCAGGGTGTTTGGTAAGGGCTCCATAGTGTTGTTGTCAGGGTGTTTGGTAAGGGTCCATAGTGTTATAGTCAGTGTGTTTGGTAAGGGCTCCATAGTGTTATGGTCAGGGTGTTTGGTAAGGGCTCCATAGTGTTATGGTCAGGGTGTTTGGTAAGGGCTCCATAGTGTTATGGTCAGAGTGTTTGGTAAGGCTCCATAATGTTATGGTCAGGGTGTTTGGTAAGTGCTCCATAGTGTTCTGGTCAGGGTGTTTGGTAAGGGTCCATAGTGTTATGGTCAGAGTGTTTGGTAAGGTCTTCTGGTCAGGGTGTTTGGTAAGGGCTCCCTAGTGTTATGGTCAGGGTGTTTGGTAAGGGCTCCATAGTGTTATGGTCAGAGTGTTTGGTAAGGTGTTCTGGTCAGGGTGTTTAGTAAGGGCTCCATAGTGTTATGGTCAGGGTGTTTGGTAAGCGCTCCATAGTGTTGTGGTCAGAGTGTTTGGTAAGGTGTTCTGGTCAGGGTGTTTGGTAAGGGCTCCATAGTGTTGTTGTCAGGGTGTTTGGTAAGGGTCCATAGTGTTATGGTCAGAGTGTTTGGTAAGGTCTTCTGGTCAGGGTGTTTGGTAAGGGCTCCCTAGTGTTATGGTCAGGGTGTTTGGTAAGGTGTTCTGGTCAGGGTGTTTGGTAAGGGCTCCATAGTGTTATGGTCAGGGTGTTTGGTAAGGGCTCCATAGTGTTATGGTCAGGGTGTTTGGTAAGGGTCCATAGTGTTATGGTCAGAGTGTTTGGTAAGGTGTTCTGGTCAGGGTGTTTGGTAAGGGCTCCATAGTGTTATGGTCAAGGTGTTTGGTAAGGTGTTATGGTCAGGGTGTTTGGTAAGGGCTCCATAGTGTTATGGTCAGGGTGTTTGGTAAGGGTCCATAGTGTTATGGTCAGGGTGTTTGGTAAGGGCTCCATAGTGTTATGGTCAGGGTGTTTGGTAAGGGTCCATAGTGTTATGGTCAGGGTGTTTGGTAAGGGCTCTGTAGTGTTATGGTCAGAGTGTTTGGTAAGGTGTTATGGTCAGGGTGTTTGGTAAGGGATCCATAGTGTTATGGTCAGGGTGTTTGGTAAGGGCTCCATAGTGTTATGGTCAGGGTGTTTGGTAAGGTGTTCTGGTCAGGGTGTTTGGTAAGGGCTCCATAGTGTTATGGTCAGGGTGTTTGGTAAGGGCTCCATAGTGTTATGGTCAGGGTGTTTGGTAAGGGCTCCATAGTGTTAGGGTCAGGGTGTTTGGTAAGGGCTCCATAGTGTTATGGTCAGGGTGTTTGGTAAGGGTCCATAGTGTTATGGTCAGAGTGTTTGGTAAGGTGTTCTGGTCAGGGTGTTTGGTAAGGGCTCCATAGTGTTATGGTCAGGGTGTTTGGTAAGGTGTTATGGTCAGGGTGTTTGGTAAGGGCTCCATAGTGTTATGGTCAGGGTGTTTGGTAAGGGTCCATAGTGTTATGGTCAGGGTGTTTGGTAAGGGCTCCATAGTGTTATGGTCAGGGTGTTTGGTAAGGGCTCCATAGTGTTATGGTCAGGGTGTTTGGTAAGGGCTCCATAGTGTTATGGTCAGTGTGTTTGGTAAGGTGTTATGGTCAGAGTGTTTGGTAAGGCTCCATAATGTTATGGTCAGGGTGTTTGGTAAGTGCTCCATAGTGTTCTGGTCAGGGTGTTTGGTAAGGGTCCATAGTGTTATGGTCAGAGTGTTTGGTAAGGTGTTCTGGTCAGGGTGTTTAGTAAGGGCTCCATAGTGTTATGGTCAGGGTGTTTGGTAAGCGCTCCATAGTGTTGTGGTCAGAGTGTTTGGTAAGGTGTTCTGGTCAGGGTGTTTAGTAAGGGCTCCATAGTGTTATGGTCAGGGTGTTTGGTAAGGGCTCTGTAGTGTTATGGTCAGGGTGTTTGGTAAGGGCTCCATAGTGTTATGGTCAGGGTGTTTGGTAAGGTGTTATGGTTAGAGTGTTTGGTAAGGCTCCATAATGTTATGGTCAGGGTGTTTGGTAAGGGCTCCATAGAGTTATGGTCAGGGTGTTTGGTAAGGGCTCCATAGTGTTATGGTCAGGGTGTTTGGTAAGGGTCCATAGTGTTATGGTCAGAGTGTTTGGTAAGGTCTTCTGGTCAGGGTGTTTGGTAAGGGCTCCCTAGTGTTATGGTCAGGGTGTTTGGTAAGGGCTCCATAGTGTTATGGTCAGAGTGTTTGGTAAGTTGTTCTGGTCAGGGAGTTTAGTAAGGGCTCCATAGTGTTATGGTCAGGGTGTTTGGTAAGCGCTCCATAGTGTTGTGGTCAGGGTGTTTGGTAAGGGCTCCATAGTGTTATGGTCAGGGTGTTTGGTAAGGGTCCATAGTGTTATGGTCAGGGTGTTTGGTAAGTGCTCCATAGTGTTGTGGTCAGGGTGTTTGGTAAGGGTCCATAGTGTTATGGTCAGAGTGTTTGGTAAGGTCTTCTGGTCAGGGTGTTTGGTAAGGGCTCCCTAGTGTTATGGTCAGGGTGTTTGGTAAGGGCTCCATAGTGTTATGGTCAGAGTGTTTGGTAAGGTGTTCTGGTCAGGGTGTTTAGTAAGGGCTCCATAGTGTTATGGTCAGGGTGTTTGGTAAGCGCTCCATAGTGTTGTGGTCAGGGTGTTTGGTAAGGGCTCCATAGTGTTATGGTCAGGGTGTTTGGTAAGGGTCCATAGTGTTATGGTCAGGGTGTTTGGTAAGGGCTCTGTAGTGTTATGGTCAGGGTGTTTGGTAAGGGCTCCATAGTGTTATGGTCAGGGTGTTTGGTAAGGTGTTATGGTTAGAGTGTTTGGTAAGGCTCCATAATGTTATGGTCAGGGTGTTTGGTAAGGGCTCCATAGAGTTATGGTCAGGGTGTTTGGTAAGGGCTCCATAGTGTTATGGTCAGGGTGTTTGGTAAGGGCTCCATAGTTTTATGGTCAGGGTGTTTGGTAAGGGCTCTGTAGTGTTATGGTCAGGGTGTTTGGTAAGGGCTCCATAGTGTTGTGGTCAGGGTGTTTGGTAAGGGCTCCCTAGTGTTATGGTCAGGGTGTTTGGTAAGGGCTCCATAGTGTTATGGTCAGAGTGTTTGGTAAGGTGTTCTGGTCAGGGTGTTTAGTAAGGGCTCCATAGTGTTATGGTCAGGGTGTTTGGTAAGCGCTCCATAGTGTTGTGGTCAGGGTGTTTGGTAAGGGCTCCATAGTGTTATGGTCAGGGTGTTTGGTAAGGGTCCATAGTGTTATGGTCAGGGTGTTTGGTAAGGGCTCTGTAGTGTTATGGTCAGGGTGTTTGGTAAGGGCTCCATAGTGTTATGGTCAGGGTGTTTGGTAAGGTGTTATGGTTAGAGTGTTTGGTAAGGCTCCATAATGTTATGGTCAGGGTGTTTGGTAAGGGCTCCATAGAGTTATGGTCAGGGTGTTTGGTAAGGGCTCCATAGTGTTATGGTCAGGGTGTTTGGTAAGGGCTCCATAGTTTTATGGTCAGGGTGTTTGGTAAGGGCTCTGTAGTGTTATGGTCAGGGTGTTTGGTAAGGGCTCCATAGTGTTGTGGTCAGGGTGTTTGGTAAGGGTCCATAGTGTTATGGTCAGAGTGTTTGGTAAGGTCTTCTGGTCAGGGTGTTTGGTAAGGGCTCCCTAGTGTTATGGTCAGGGTGTTTGGTAAGGTGTTCTGGTCAGGGTGTTTGGTAAGGGCTCCATAGTGTTATGGTCAGGGTGTTTGGTAAGGGCTCCATAGTGGTATGGTCAGGGTGTTTGGTAAGATGTTATGGTCAGGGTGTTTGGTAAGGGCTCCATAGTGTTGTTGTCAGGGTGTTTGGTAAGGGTCCATAGTGTTATAGTCAGTGTGTTTGGTAAGGGCTCCATAGTGTTATGGTCAGGGTGTTTGGTAAGGGCTCCATAGTGTTATGGTCAGGGTGTTTGGTAGGGCTCCATAGTGTTATGGTCAGAGTGTTTGGTAAGGCTCCATAATGTTATGGTCAGGGTGTTTGGTAAGTGCTCCATAGTGTTCTGGTCAGGGTGTTTGGTAAGGGTCCATAGTGTTATGGTCAGAGTGTTTGGTAAGGTCTTCTGGTCAGGGTGTTTGATAAGGGCTCCCTAGTGTTATGGTCAGGGTGTTTGGTAAGGGCTCCATAGTGTTATGGTCAGAGTGTTTGGTAAGGTGTTCTGGTCAGGGTGTTTAGTAAGGGCTCCATAGTGTTATGGTCAGGGTGTTTGGTAAGCGCTCCATAGTGTTGTGGTCAGAGTGTTTGGTAAGGTGTTCTGGTCAGGGTGTTTAGTAAGGGCTCCATAGTGTTATGGTCAGGGTGTTTGGTAAGGGCTCTGTAGTGTTATGGTCAGGGTGTTTGGTAAGGGCTCCATAGTGTTATGGTCAGGGTGTTTGGTAAGGTGTTATGGTTAGAGTGTTTGGTAAGGCTCCATAATGTTATGGTCAGGGTGTTTGGTAAGGGCTCCATAGAGTTATGGTCAGGGTGTTTGGTAAGGGCTCCATAGTGTTATGGTCAGGGTGTTTGGTAAGGGTCCATAGTGTTATGGTCAGAGTGTTTGGTAAGGTCTTCTGGTCAGGGTGTTTGGTAAGGGCTCCCTAGTGTTATGGTCAGGGTGTTTGGTAAGGGCTCCATAGTGTTATGGTCAGAGTGTTTGGTAAGTTGTTCTGGTCAGGGTGTTTAGTAAGGGCTCCATAGTGTTATGGTCAGGGTGTTTGGTAAGCGCTCCATAGTGTTGTGGTCAGGGTGTTTGGTAAGGGCTCCATAGTGTTATGGTCAGGGTGTTTGGTAAGGGTCCATAGTGTTATGGTCAGGGTGTTTGGTAAGTGCTCCATAGTGTTGTGGTCAGGGTGTTTGGTAAGGGTCCATAGTGTTATGGTCAGAGTGTTTGGTAAGGTCTTCTGGTCAGGGTGTTTGGTAAGGGCTCCCTAGTGTTATGGTCAGGGTGTTTGGTAAGGGCTCCATAGTGTTATGGTCAGAGTGTTTGGTAAGGTGTTCTGGTCAGGGTGTTTAGTAAGGGCTCCATAGTGTTATGGTCAGGGTGTTTGGTAAGCGCTCCATAGTGTTGTGGTCAGGGTGTTTGGTAAGGGCTCCATAGTGTTATGGTCAGGGTGTTTGGTAAGGGTCCATAGTGTTATGGTCAGGGTGTTTGGTAAGGGCTCTGTAGTGTTATGGTCAGGGTGTTTGGTAAGGGCTCCATAGTGTTATGGTCAGGGTGTTTGGTAAGGTGTTATGGTTAGAGTGTTTGGTAAGGCTCCATAATGTTATGGTCAGGGTGTTTGGTAAGGGCTCCATAGAGTTATGGTCAGGGTGTTTGGTAAGGGCTCCATAGTGTTATGGTCAGGGTGTTTGGTAAGGGCTCCATAGTTTTATGGTCAGGGTGTTTGGTAAGGGCTCTGTAGTGTTATGGTCAGGGTGTTTGGTAAGGGCTCCATAATGTTGTGGTCAGGGTGTTTGGTAAGGGTCCATAGTGTTATGGTCAGAGTGTTTGGTAAGGTCTTCTGGTCAGGGTGTTTGGTAAGGGCTCCCTAGTGTTATGGTCAGGGTGTTTGGTAAGGTGTTCTGGTCAGGGTGTTTGGTAAGGGCTCCATAGTGTTATGGTCAGGGTGTTTGGTAAGGGCTCCATAGTGGTATGGTCAGGGTGTTTGGTAAGATGTTATGGTCAGGGTGTTTGGTAAGGGCTCCATAGTGTTGTTGTCAGGGTGTTTGGTAAGGGTCCATAGTGTTATAGTCAGTGTGTTTGGTAAGGGCTCCATAGTGTTATGGTCAGGGTGTTTGGTAAGGGCTCCATAGTGTTATGGTCAGGGTGTTTGGTAAGGGCTCCATAGTGTTAGGGTCAGAGTGTTTGGTAAGGGATCCATAGTGTTATGGTCAGGGTGTTTGGTAAGGGTCCATAGTGTTATGGTCAGGGTGTTTGGTAAGGGCTCCATAGTGTTATGGTCAGGGTGTTTGGTAAGGGTCCATAGTGTTATGGTCAGAGTGTTTGGTAAGGTGTTCTGGTCAGGGTGTTTGGTAAGGGCTCCATAGTGTTATGGTCAAGGTGTTTGGTAAGGTGTTATGGTCAGGGTGTTTGGTAAGGGTCCATAGTGTTATGGTCAGGGTGTTTGGTAAGGGCTCCATAGTGTTATGGTCAGGGTGTTTGGTAAGGGTCCATAGTGTTATGGTCAGGGTGTTTGGTAAGGGCTCTGTAGTTTTATGGTCAGAGTGTTTGGTAAGGTGTTATGGTCAGGGTGTTTGGTAAGGGCTCCATAGTGTTATGGTCAGGGTGTTTGGTAAGGTGTTCTGGTCAGGGTGTTTGGTAAGGGCTCCATAGTGTTATGGTCAGGGTGTTTGGTAAGGGTTCCATTGTGTTATTGTCAGGGTGTTTGGTAAGGGCTCCATAGTGTTAGGGTCAGGGTGTTTGGTAAGGGATCCATAGTGTTATGGTCAGGGTGTTTGGTAAGGGTCCATAGTGTTATGGTCAGGGTGTTTGGTAAGGGCTCCATAGTGTTATGGTCAGGGTGTTTGGTAAGGGCCCATAGTGTTATGGTCAGAGTGTTTGGTAAGGTGTTCTGGTCAGGGTGTTTGGTAAGGGCTCCATAGTGTTATGGTCAGGGTGTTTGGTAAGGTGTTATGGTCAGGGTGTTTGGTAAGGGCTCCATAGTGTTATGGTCAGGGTGTTTGGTAAGGGTCCATAGTGTTATGGTCAGGGTGTTTGGTAAGGGCTCCATAGTGTTATGGTCAGGGTGTTTGGTAAGGGCTCCATAGTGTTATGGTCAGGGTGTTTGGTAAGGGCTCCATAGTGTTATGGTCAGTGTGTTTGGTAAGGTGTTATGGTCAGAGTGTTTGGTAAGGGTCCATAGTGTTATGGTCAGAGTGTTTGGTAAGGTGTTCTGGTCAGGGTGTTTGGTAAGGGCTCCATAGTGTTATGGTCAAGGTGTTTGGTAAGGTGTTATGGTCAGGGTGTTTGGTAAGGGTCCATAGTGTTATGGTCAGGGTGTTTGGTAAGGGCTCCATAGTGTTATGGTCAGGGTGTTTGGTAAGGGTCCATAGTGTTATGGTCAGGGTGTTTGGTAAGGGCTCTGTAGTTTTATGGTCAGAGTGTTTGGTAAGGTGTTATGGTCAGGGTGTTTGGTAAGGGCTCCATAGTGTTATGGTCAGGGTGTTTGGTAAGGTGTTCTGGTCAGGGTGTTTGGTAAGGGCTCCATAGTGTTATGGTCAGGGTGTTTGGTAAGGGTTCCATTGTGTTATTGTCAGGGTGTTTGGTAAGGGCTCCATAGTGTTAGGGTCAGGGTGTTTGGTAAGGGATCCATAGTGTTATGGTCAGGGTGTTTGGTAAGGGCTCCATAGTGTTATGGTCAGGGTGTTTGGTAAGGGCCCATAGTGTTATGGTCAGAGTGTTTGGTAAGGTGTTCTGGTCAGGGTGTTTGGTAAGGGCTCCATAGTGTTATGGTCAGGGTGTTTGGTAAGGTGTTATGGTCAGGGTGTTTGGTAAGGGCTCCATAGTGTTATGGTCAGGGTGTTTGGTAAGGGTCCATAGTGTTATGGTCAGGGTGTTTGGTAAGGGCTCCATAGTGTTATGGTCAGGGTGTTTGGTAAGGGCTCCATAGTGTTATGGTCAGGGTGTTTGGTAAGGGCTCCATAGTGTTATGGTCAGTGTGTTTGGTAGGTGTTATGGTCAGAGTGTTTGGTAAGGCTCCATAATGTTATGGTCAGGGTGTTTGGTAAGTGCTCCATAGTGTTGTGGTCAGGGTGTTTGGTAAGGGTCCATAGTGTTATGGTCAGAGTGTTTGGTAAGGTCTTCTGGTCAGGGTGTTTGGTAAGGGCTCCCTAGTGTTATGGTCAGGGTGTTTGGTAAGGGCTCCATAGTGTTATGGTCAGAGTGTTTGGTAAGGTGTTCTGGTCAGGGTGTTTAGTAAGGGCTCCATAGTGTTATGGTCAGGGTGTTTGGTAAGCGCTCCATAGTGTTGTGGTCAGAGTGTTTGGTAAGGTGTTCTGGTCAGGGTGTTTAGTAAGGGCTCCATAGTGTTATGGTCAGGGTGTTTGGTAAGGGCTCTGTAGTGTTATGGTCAGGGTGTTTGGTAAGGGCTCCATAGTGTTATGGTCAGGGTGTTTGGTAAGGTGTTATGGTTAGAGTGTTTGGTAAGGCTCCATAATGTTATGGTCAGGGTGTTTGGTAAGGGCTCCATAGAGTTATGGTCAGGGTGTTTGGTAAGGGCTCCATAGTGTTATGGTCAGGGTGTTTGGTAAGGGCTCCATAGTTTTATGGTCAGGGTGTTTGGTAAGGTGTTCTGGTCAGGGTGTTTAGTAAGGGCTCCATAGTGTTATGGTCAGGGTGTTTGGTAAGCGCTCCATAGTGTTGTGGTCAGGGTGTTTGGTAAGGGCTCCATAGTGTTATGGTCAGGGTGTTTGGTAAGGGTCCATAGTGTTATGGTCAGGGTGTTTGGTAAGGGCTCTGTAGTGTTATGGTCAGGGTGTTTGGTAAGGGCTCCATAGTGTTATGGTCAGGGTGTTTGGTAAGGTGTTATGGTTAGAGTGTTTGGTAAGGCTCCATAATGTTATGGTCAGGGTGTTTGGTAAGGGCTCCATAGAGCTATGGTCAGGGTGTTTGGTAAGGGCTCCATAGTGTTATGGTCAGGGTGTTTGGTAAGGGCTCCATAGTTTTATGGTCAGGGTGTTTGGTAAGGGCTCTGTAGTGTTATGGTCAGGGTGTTTGGTAAGGGCTCCATAGTGTTGTGGTCAGGGTGTTTGGTAAGGGTCCATAGTGTTATGGTCATAGTGTTTGGTAAGGTCTTCTGGTCAGGGTGTTTGGTAAGGGCTCCCTAGTGTTATGGTCAGGGTGTTTGGTAAGGTGTTCTGGTCAGGGTGTTTGGTAAGGGCTCCATAGTGTTATGGTCAGGGTGTTTGGTAAGGGCTCCATAGTGGTATGGTCAGGGTGTTTGGTAAGATGTTATGGTCAGGGTGTTTGGTAAGGGCTCCATAGTGTTGTTGTCAGGGTGTTTGGTAAGGGTCCATAGTGTTATAGTCAGTGTGTTTGGTAAGGGCTCCATAGTGTTATGGTCAGGGTGTTTGGTAAGGGCTCCATAGTGTTATGGTCAGGGTGTTTGGTAAGGGCTCCATAGTGTTAGGGTCAGAGTGTTTGGTAAGGGATCCATAGTGTTATGGTCAGGGTGTTTGGTAAGGGTCCATAGTGTTATGGTCAGGGTGTTTGGTAAGGGCTCCATAGTGTTATGGTCAGGGTGTTTGGTAAGGGTCCATAGTGTTATGGTCAGAGTGTTTGGTAAGGTGTTCTGGTCAGGGTGTTTGGTAAGGGCTCCATAGTGTTATGGTCAAGGTGTTTGGTAAGGTGTTATGGTCAGGGTGTTTGGTAAGGGCTCCATAGTGTTATGGTCAGGGTGTTTGGTAAGGGTCCATAGTGTTATGGTCAGGGTGTTTGGTAAGGGCTCCATAGTGTTATGGTCAGGGTGTTTGGTAAGGGTCCATAGTGTTATGGTCAGGGTGTTTGGTAAGGGCTCTGTAGTGTTATGGTCAGAGTGTTTGGTAAGGTGTTATGGTCAGGGTGTTTGGTAAGGGATCCATAGTGTTATGGTCAGGGTGTTTGGTAAGGGCTCCATAGTGTTATGGTCAGGGTGTTTGGTAAGGTGTTCTGGTCAGGGTGTTTGGTAAGGGCTCCATAGTGTTATGGTCAGGGTGTTTGGTAAGGGTTCCATAGTGTTATGGTCAGGGTGTTTGGTAAGGGCTCCATAGTGTTAGGGTCAGGGTGTTTGGTAAGGGATCCATAGTGTTATGGTCAGGGTGTTTGGTAAGGGTCCATAGTGTTATGGTCAGGGTGTTTGGTAAGGGCTCCATAGTGTTATGGTCAGGGTGTTTGGTAAGGGTCCATAGTGTTATGGTCAGAGTGTTTGGTAAGGTGTTCTGGTCAGGGTGTTTGGTAAGGGCTCCATAGTGTTATGGTCAGGGTGTTTGGTAAGGTGTTATGGTCAGGGTGTTTGGTAAGGGCTCCATAGTGTTATGGTCAGGGTGTTTGGTAAGGGTCCATAGTGTTATGGTCAGGGTGTTTGGTAAGGGCTCCATAGTGTTATGGTCAGGGTGTTTGGTAAGGGCTCCATAGTGTTATGGTCAGGGTGTTTGGTAAGGGCTCCATAGTGTTATGGTCAGTGTGTTTGGTAAGGTGTTATGGTCAGAGTGTTTGGTAAGGCTCCATAATGTTATGGTCAGGGTGTTTGGTAAGTGCTCCATAGTGTTGTGGTCAGGGTGTTTGGTAAGGGTCCATAGTGTTATGGTCAGAGTGTTTGGTAAGGTCTTCTGGTCAGGGTGTTTGGTAAGGGCTCCCTAGTGTTATGGTCAGGGTGTTTGGTAAGGGCTCCATAGTGTTATGGTCAGAGTGTTTGGTAAGGTGTTCTGGTCAGGGTGTTTAGTAAGGGCTCCATAGTGTTATGGTCAGGGTGTTTGGTAAGCGGTCCATAGTGTTGTTGTCAGAGTGTTTGGTAAGGTGTTCTGGTCAGGGTGTTTAGTAAGGGCTCCATAGTGTTATGGTCAGGGTGTTTGGTAAGGGCTCTGTAGTGTTATGGTCAGGGTGTTTGGTAAGGGCTCCATAGTGTTATGGTCAGGGTGTTTGGTAAGGTGTTATGGTTAGAGTGTTTGGTAAGGCTCCATAATGTTATGGTCAGGGTGTTTGGTAAGGGCTCCATAGAGTTATGGTCAGGGTGTTTGGTAAGGGCTCCATAGTGTTATGGTCAGGGTGTTTGGTAAGGGCTCCATAGTTTTATGGTCAGGGTGTTTGGTAAGGGCTCCATAGTGTTGTGGTCAGGGTGTTTGGTAAGGGTTCATAGTGTTATGGTCAGAGTGTTTGGTAAGGTCTTCTGGTCAGGGTGTTTGGTAAGGGCTCCCTAGTGTTATGGTCCGGGTGTTTGGTAAGGTGTTCTGGTCAGGGTGTTTGGTAAGGGCTCCATAGTGTTATGGTCAGGGTGTTTGGTAAGGGCTCCATAGTGGTATGGTCAGGGTGTTTGGTAAGGGCTCCATAGTGTTATGGTCAGGGTGTTTGGTAAGGGCTCCATAGTGTTATGGTCAGGGTGTTTGGTAAGGGCTCCATAGTGTTAGGGTCAGGGTGTTTGTTAAGGGATCCATAGTGTTATGGTCAGGGTGTTTGGTAAGGGTCCATAGTGTTATGGTCAGGGTGTTTGGTAAGGGCTCCATAGTGTTATGGTCAGGGTGTTTGGTAAGGGTCCATAGTGTTATGGTCAGAGTGTTTGGTAAGGTGTTCTGGTCAGGGTGTTTGGTAAGGGCTCCATAGTGTTATGGTCAGGGTGTTTGGTAAGGTGTTATGGTCAGGGTGTTTGGTAAGGGCTCCATAGTGTTATGGTCAGGGTGTTTGGTAAGGGTCCATAGTGTTATGGTCAGGGTGTTTGGTAAGGGCTCCATAGTGTTATGGTCAGGGTGTTTGGTAAGGGCTCCATAGTGTTATGGTCAGGGTGTTTGGTAAGGGCTCCATAGTGTTATGGTCAGTGTGTTTGGTAAGGTGTTATGGTCAGGGTGTTTGGTAAGGGCTCCATAGTGTTATGGTCAGGGTGTTTGGTAAGGTGTTATGGTCAGGGTGTTTGGTAAGGGCTCCATAGTGTTATGGTCAGGGTGTTTGGTAAGGGTCCATAGTGTTATGGTCAGGGTGTTTGGTAAGGGCTCCATAGTGTTATGGTCAAGGTGTTTGGTAAGGGCTCCATAGTGTTATGGTCAGGGTGTTTGGTAAGGGCTCCATAGTGTTATGGTCAGTGTGTTTGGTAAGGTGTTATGGTCAGAGTGTTTGGTAAGGCTCCATAATGTTATGGTCAGGGTGTTTGGTAAGTGCTCCATAGTGTTGTGGTCAGGGTGTTTGGTAAGGGTCCATAGTGTTATGGTCAGAGTGTTTGGTAAGGTCTTCTGGTCAGGGTGTTTGGTAAGGGCTCCCTAGTGTTATGGTCAGGGTGTTTGGTAAGGGCTCCATAGTGTTATGGTCAGAGTGTTTGGTAAGGTGTTCTGGTCAGGGTGTTTAGTAAGGGCTCCATAGTGTTATGGTCAGGGTGTTTGGTAAGCGCTCCATAGTGTTGTGGTCAGGGTGTTTGGTAAGGGCTCCATAGTGTTATGGTCAGGGTGTTTGGTAAGGGTCCATAGTGTTATGGTCAGGGTGTTTGGTAAGGGCTCTGTAGTGTTATGGTCAGGGTGTTTGGTAAGGGCTCCATAGTGTTATGGTCAGGGTGTTTGGTAAGGTGTTATGGTTACAGTGTTTGGTAAGGCTCCATAATGTTATGGTCAGGGTGTTTGGTAAGGGCTCCATAGAGTTATGGTCAGGGTGTTTGGTAAGGGCTCCATAGTGTTATGGTCAGGGTGTTTGGTAAGGGCTCTGTAGTGTTATGGTCAGGGTGTTTGGTAAGGGCTCCATAGTGTTGTGGTCAGGGTGTTTGGTAAGGGTTCACAGTGTTATGGTCAGAGTGTTTGGTAAGGTCTTCTGGTCAGGGTGTTTGGTAAGGGCTCCCTAGTGTTATGGTCAGGGTGTTTGGTAAGGTGTTCTGGTCAGGGTGTTTGGTAAGGGCTCCATAGTGTTATGGTCAGGGTGTTTGGTAAGGTGTTATGGTTACAGTGTTTGGTAAGGCTCCATAATGTTATGGTCAGGGTGTTTGGTAAGGGCTCCATAGAGTTATGGTCAGGCTGTTTGGTAAGGGCTCCATAGTGTTATGGTCAGGGTGTTTGGTAAGGGCTCTGTAGTGTTATGGTCAGGGTGTTTGGTAAGGGCTCCATAGTGTTGTGGTCAGGGTGTTTGGTAAGGGTTCACAGTGTTATGGTCAGAGTGTTTGGTAAGGTCTTCTGGTCAGGGTGTTTGGTAAGGGCTCCCTAGTGTTATGGTCAGGGTGTTTGGTAAGGTGTTCTGGTCAGGGTGTTTGGTAAGGGCTCCATAGTGTTATGGTCAGGGTGTTTGGTAAGGGCTCCATCGTGTTATGGTCAGGGTGTTTGGTAAGGTGTTCTGGTCAGGGTGTTTGGTAAGGGCTCCATAGTGTTATGGTCAGGGTGTTTGGTAAGGGCTCCATAGTGTTATGGTCAGGGTGTTTGGTAAGGGCTCCATAGTGTTATGGTCAGGGTGTTTGGTAAGATGTTATGGTCAGGGTGTTTGGTAAGGGCTCCATAGTGTTGTTGTCAGGGTGTTTGGTAAGGGTCCATAGTGTTATAGTCAGGGTGTTTGGTAAGGGCTCCATAGTGTTATGGTCAGGGTGTTTGGTAAGGGCTCCATAGTGTTAGGGTCAGAGTGTTTGGTAAGGGATCCATGGTGTTATGGTCAGGGTGTTTGGTAAGGGTCCATAGTGTTATGGTCAGGGTGTTTGGTAAGGGCTCCATAGTGTTATGGTCAGGGTGTTTGGTAAGGTGTTATGGTCAGGGTGTTTGGTAAGGGCTCCATAGTGTTATGGTCAGGGTGTTTGGTAAGGGTCCATAGTGTTATGGTCAGGGTGTTTGGTAAGGGCTCCATAGTGTTATGGTCAGGGTGTTTGGTAAGGGTCCATAGTGTTATGGTCAGGGTGTTTGGTAAGGGCTCTGTAGTGTTATGGTCAGAGTGTTTGGTAAGGTGTTATGGTCAGGGTGTTTGGTAAGGGATCCATAGTGTTATGGTCAGGGTGTTTGGTAAGGGCTCCTTAGTGTTAGGGTCAGAGTGTTTGGTAAGGGATCCATGGTGTTATGGTCAGGGTGTTTGGTAAGGGTCCATAGTGTTATGGTCAGGGTGTTTGGTAAGGGCTCCATAGTGTTATGGTCAGGGTGTTTGGTAAGGGTCCATAGTGTTATGGTCAGAGTGTTTGGTAAGGTGTTCTGGTCAGGGTGTTTGGTAAGGGCTCCATAGTGTTATGGTCAGGGTGTTTGGTAAGGTGTTATGGTCAGGGTGTTTGGTAAGGGCTCCCTAGTGTTATGGTCAGGGTGTTTGGTAAGGGCTCCATAGTGTTATGGTCAGAGTGTTTGGTAAGGTGTTCTGGTCAGGGTGTTTAGTAAGGGCTCCATAGTGTTATGGTCAGGGTGTTTGGTAAGCGCTCCATAGTGTTGTGGTCAGGGTGTTTGGTAAGGGCTCCATAGTGTTATGGTCAGGGTGTTTGGTAAGGGTCCATAGTGTTATGGTCAGGGTGTTTGGTAAGGGCTCTGTAGTGTTATGGTCAGGGTGTTTGGTAAGGGCTCCATAGTGTTATGGTCAGGGTGTTTGGTAAGGTGTTATGGTTACAGTGTTTGGTAAGGCTCCATAATGTTATGGTCAGGGTGTTTGGTAAGGGCTCCATAGAGTTATGGTCAGGGTGTTTGGTAAGGGCTCCATAGTGTTATGGTCAGGGTGTTTGGTAAGGGCTCTGTAGTGTTATGGTCAGGGTGTTTGGTAAGGGCTCCATAGTGTTGTGGTCAGGGTGTTTGGTAAGGGTTCACAGTGTTATGGTCAGAGTGTTTGGTAAGGTCTTCTGGTCAGGGTGTTTGGTAAGGGCTCCCTAGTGTTATGGTCAGGGTGTTTGGTAGGTGTTCTGGTCAGGGTGTTTGGTAAGGGCTCCATAGTGTTATGGTCAGGGTGTTTGGTAAGGTGTTATGGTTACAGTGTTTGGTAAGGCTCCATAATGTTATGGTCAGGGTGTTTGGTAAGGGCTCCATAGAGTTATGGTCAGGGTGTTTGGTAAGGGCTCCATAGTGTTATGGTCAGGGTGTTTGGTAAGGGCTCTGTAGTGTTATGGTCAGGGTGTTTGGTAAGGGCTCCATAGTGTTGTGGTCAGGGTGTTTGGTAAGGGTTCACAGTGTTATGGTCAGAGTGTTTGGTAAGGTCTTCTGGTCAGGGTGTTTGGTAAGGGCTCCCTAGTGTTATGGTCAGGGTGTTTGGTAAGGTGTTCTGGTCAGGGTGTTTGGTAAGGGCTCCATAGTGTTATGGTCAGGGTGTTTGGTAAGGGCTCCATAGTGTTATGGTCAGTGTGTTTGGTAAGGTGTTATGGTCAGAGTGTTTGGTAAGGCTCCATAATGTTATGGTCAGGGTGTTTGGTAAGGGCTCCATAGTGTTATGGTCAGGGTGTTTGGTAAGGGATCCATATTGTTATTGTCAGGATCTCGAATCATGTTTTTAATTTTTATTGGAATTGTCCCAAAGACAGATCCAGCAATAGTTTTAAATTTATTTGAGACTTTATGTAGCTCTATACACTGGACCCTACGCACACTTTACCTTGTTGGTCTGCAGACTGGTTGTATATGATTCAATTTCGAACACACACCAGAAAGAAATACAAGAATATGTCTGTGAAACTTTACTTTCTCTGTATTATGAATTAATTGTGGTTTATTTGGTAGCATTTCGTAGTGTGATTGATTTTTACTAATTGTGTTAGTACTGTACAACGTTTTAGGTGCTCTATTTGATATATTCCCCAGCTCTCCCTACCTCGGGCTTCCAGTGAGGAGACCTGAGGTCAACCTACCCCCGCCCCTCTATCTCGGGCTTCCAGTGGGGAAACCTGAGGTCAACCTACCCCCGCCCCTCTATCTCGGGCTTCCAGTGTGGAGACCTGAGGTCAACCTACCCCCACCCCCCTACCTCGGGCTTCCAGTGGGAGGGACCTGAGGTCAACCTACCTCGGGATTCCAGTGGGGAGACCTGAGGTAAATCTGCCACTACACACACACACACTGGGCAAATGTCCCATCTGCCCAGAGCCCCATATTAGATTGTGGTGAACAGTAATAGTAGCAACACAATCTGTAGCACCATATTAAATGGTGGCTGATAGTAACAACACAATCTGTAGCTGTGTGAGGACAGACGCTGGGAGATGAGAAGCAAGTACAGGGAGTGAATATTTAATTAATAACAAACAGGAACAAAACAAGGACAGCGTCTGGACAGTGGGAACAAAACAACGTTAATGCAGACACGGGGAAGAAATGGAGGAAGTCACAGATAGAGGGAAGGCAATCAATAAGCCATGGAGTCCAGGTGAGTCCCCGTGAAGAACTGATACGCGTAACCTTGGTGACAGGTGTGCGTAATGATGGGCCGCCTGGCGCCCTCGAGTGCCGGAGAGGGGGAGCGAGAGCAGCCGTGACAGTAGCACCTTATTGAAATGTCCAGAAGGCGGAATTAAACTGCAGAGAGTTTGCAAAGCTGTCATCACGTCAAAGGGTGGCTACTTCGAAGAATCTAAAATCAAAAATATATTTTGATTTGTTTAACACTTTTTTGGTTACTACATGATTCCATATGTGGTATTTCATAGTTTCTTCACTATTATTCTACAATGTAGAAAATGTGTCTCTGTCTCTCTCTCTCTCTCTTTCTGTCTCTCTCTCTCTGTCTCTCTCTCTCTGTCTCCCTCTGTCTCTCTCTCTCTCTGTCTCTCTCTGTCTCTCTCTCTCAGAAGTGCATGTCACTCATCATAAGCCCTGTAATTACAGAGACCGTAAAAGCGAATTTTCTCAAATCTCAAAGTCTCGGCTGAAAACGAGTCAGCGAGGCGATGTGAGGCATTGCAGTTCTGATGGGTCGGCTGGAGTTACACTGTAATTACATTGGAAAAACATTTAACATTTTTTAATTGCAATAATGTAGCAGAGAACAGGCTCATTATGGCTTCTTACAGAATATCTCAACGGAAATGGCCTGGCCTGGAAAATACATTACTAACTGTAGATGTATAAATTATTGTGAACAAAACATACTACAGACACACCCGGTGTGGTACTAAACTATGGAAACTCTTCGGTGTAGTTGAATAGACAAACTCACAGCACTTTTTATCCACAAGGAAGCATACGTTGCTCATACGTTGCTCATACGTTGCTCATACTGCAAAGCAAACTCCAAGTCCTTATCACCAATGGCTTACTCAGTAAGGAATCTGTTGTCACATCTCGTTGATGACTTGCTGTGTCATTGAACAAACTGTGTCTCTTTATATATTATGTGAGTCAATCAAAATAACTTGATTATCCCACTGTCTACATTGCATCACTGAAAGAATCCTGCGGTCACCACACACACACACACACCCTCGTCAGAGACCCATGTCATTCTCCGCTCATTACCAGTGCGGTTCATGAAGGTATTTACCATCTCAACATCGCTGTTACTGTAGTAACCTTGAAGGAACCTTCGTCCCTTGGGTCGTTGCCGTGGAAATCAGAGGGCTCACCTGATGATAACAAGCCATTCATCCAGTATATGGATATTTTTTTTACACTATGCTCAACCAAGTCCACTTTTATAATACATAGGGGGCCATTTTGGACACACCCCGACTGTTAACACAGACAAACCTGTATTAAAGCAGAGTTTGTTCGTTCGAAGCCCTAAACGTTATCCTGCAGATGTAGTTGAAGGTCATGGGTGTAACGCTCGTCTTCCTCCTTTTCTGAGGAAGAGTAGCAAGGATCGGACCAAAGCGCAGCGTGGTACTTGTTCATGTTATTTATTTAAACTGAACACTATCAAACAAACAAAAAGCACAACCGAAACAGCTCCGTCAGGTGCACCACACTAAACAGAAAGTATAATCACCCACAACTCAAGGGTGAAAACAGGCTGCCTAAGTATGGTTCTCAATCAGGGACAACGATTGACAGCTGCCTCTGATTGAGAACCATACCAGGCCAAACACAGAAATACCAAATCATAGAAAAAAGAACATAGACTTTCCACCCAACTCACACCCTGACCATACTAAAACAAAGACATAACAAAAGAACTAAGGTCGGAACGTGACAATGGGTCCTGTTTTAAAACACAATACAACCACATATGTGGATATAGTACAATGCTATTAAAATCATCGACACACCAAAAGGATTTCAATTGTGGTCCTCGTGAAAATACATGAATACAAAATATACACAAGATTATTTCATGAAAACCAAAATCTAAACAAGATTAAAAACAGGAAAACAAAATACATCTGAAATACAGTTAATCAATAGGGAGGAAACTGTAAACAGGAAGAACATAGATTACTGTGTAACGTTCACGGAAAACAATTATACTTTCTTTAAGCATTTCGCCCAAAACCACCGTTTATCTTAACTCCCTAGTTTAGTGATGGATTATGGTTTATCTTAACTCCCTAGCGTAGTGATGGATTAAGGTTTATCCTCCCTAGTGTAGTGATGGATTAAGGTTTATCCTCCCTAATGTAGTGATGGATTAAGGTTTATCCTCCCTAGTGTAGTGATGGATTAAGGTTTATCCTCCCTAGTGTAGTGATGGATTAAGGTTTATCCTCCCTAGGGTAGTGACGGATTAAGGTTTGTCTTAACTCCCTAGCATAGTGATGGATTAAGGTTTATCCTAGTGTAGTGATTGATTAAGGTTTATCCTAGTGTAGTGATTGATTAAGGTTTATCCTCCCTAGTGTAGTGATTGATTAAGGTTTATCCTAGTGTAGTGATTGATTAAGGTTTATCCTAGCGTAGTGATGGATTAAGGTTTATCCTCCCTAGTGTAGTGATTGATTAAGGTTTATCCTAGTGTAGTGATTGATTAAGGTTTATCCTCCCTAGTGTAGTGATGGATTAAGGTTTATCCTCCCTAGTGTAGTGATTGATTAGGTTTAGGTTTATGATTAAGGTTTATCCTAGTGTAGTGATGGATTAAGGTTTATCCCTAGTGTAGTGATGATTGGAGTGTAGTGATGGAAGGTTTATCCCTAGTGTAGTGATTGATTAAGGTTTATCCTAGTGTAGTGATTGATTAAGGTTTATCCTAGTGTAGTGATGGATTAAGGTTTATCCTAGTGTAGTGATGGATTAAGGTTTATCCTCCCTAGTGTAGTGATGGATTAAGGTTTATCCTAGTGTAGTGATTGATTAAGGTTTATCCTAGTGTAGTGATTGATTAAGGTTTATCCTAGTGTAGTGATGGATTAAGGTTTATCCTAGTGTAGTGATGGATTAAGGTTTATCCTCCCTAGTGTAGTGATGGATTAAGGTTTATCCTCCCTAGTGTAGTGATGGATTAAGGTTTATCCTCCCTAGTGTAGTGATGGATTAAGGTTTATCCTCCCTAGTGTAGTGATGGATTAAGGTTTATCCTCCCTAGTGTAGTGATGGATTAAGGTTTATCCTCCCTAGTGTAGTGATGGATTAAGGTTTATCCTCCCTAGTGTAGTGATGGATTATGGTATATCTTAACTCCCTAGTGTAGTGATGGATTAAGGTTTATCCTCCCTAGTGTAGTGATGGATTAAGGTTTATCTTAACTCCCTAGTGTAGTGATGGATTAAGGTTTATCCTCCCTAGTGTAGTGATGGATTAAGGTTTATCTTAACTCCCTAGTGTAGTGATGGATTAAGGTTTATCCTCCCTAGTGTAGTGATGGATTAAGGTTTATCCTCCCTAGGGTAGTGATGGATTAAGGTTTATCTTAACTCCCTAGTGTAGTGATGGATTAAGGTTTATCCTCCCTAGTGTAGTGATGGATTAAGGTTTATCCTCCCTAGTGTAGTGATGGATTAAGGTTTATCCTCCCTAGCATAGTGATGGATTAAGGTTTATTTTAACTCCCTAGTGTAGTGATGGATTAAGGTTTATCCTCCCTAGTGTAGTGATGGATTAAGGTTTATCCTCCCTAGCATAGTGATGGATTAAGGTTTATTTTAACTCCCTAGTGTAGTGATGGATTAAGGTTTATCCTCCCTAGTGTAGTGATGGATTAAGGTTTATCCTCCCTAGTGTAGTGATGGATTAAGGTTTATCTTAACTCCCTAGTGTAGTGATGGATTAAGGTTTATCCTCCCTAGTGTAGTGATGGATTAAGGTTTATATTAACTCCCTAGTGTAGTGATGGATTAAGGTTTATCTTAACTCCCTAGCGTAGTGATGGATTAAGGTTTATCTTAACTCCCTAGCGTAGTGATGGATTAAGGTTTATCCTCCCTAGGGTAGTGATGGATTAAGGTTTATCCTCCCTAGCGTAGTGATGGATTCAGGTTTATCCTCCCTAGTGTAGTGATGGATTAAGGTTTATCTTAACTCCCTAGTGTAGTGATGGATTAAGGTATATCTTAACTCCCTAGTGTAGTGATGGATTAAGGTTTATCCTCCCTAGTGTAGTGATGGATTAAGGTTTATCCTCCCTAGTGTAGTGATGGATTAAGGTTTATCCTCCCTAGTGTAGTGATGGATTAAGGTTTATCCTCCCTAGTGTAGTGATGGATTAAGGTTTATCCTCCCTAGTGTAGTGATGGATTAAGGTTTATCCTCCCTAGTGTAGTCATGGATTAAGGTTTATCTTAACTCCCTAGTGTAGTGATGGATTAAGGTTTATCCTCCCTAGTGTAGTGATGGATTAAGGTTTATCCTCCCTAGTGTAGTCATGGATTAAGGTTTATCCTCCCTAGTGTAGTGATGGATTAAGGTTTATCCTCCCTAGTGTAGTGATGGATTAAGGTTTATCCTCCCTAGCGTAGTGATGGATTAAGGTTTATCCTCCCTAGCATAGTGATGGAAGGTTTGTCTTAACTCCCTAGCGTAGTGATGGATTAAGGTTTATCCTCCCTAGCATAGTGATGGATTCAGGTTTATCTTAACTCCCTAGCATAGTGATGGATTCAGGTTTATCCTCCCTAGCATAGTGATGGATTAAGGTTTATCCTCCCTAGCATAGTGATGGGAAGGTTTGTCTTAACTCCTAGTGTAGTGATGGATTAAGGTTTATCCTCCCTAGTGTAGTGATGGATTAAGGTTTATCCTCCCTAGCGTAGTGATGGATTAAGGTTTATCCTCCCTAGCATAGTGATGGAAGGTTTGTCTTAACTCCCTAGCGTAGTGATGGATTAAGGTTTATCCTCCCTAGCATAGTGATGGATTCAGGTTTATCTTAACTCCCTAGCATAGTGATGGATTCAGGTTTATCCTCCCTAGCATAGTGATGGATTAAGGTTTATCCTCCCTAGCATAGTGATGGAAGGTTTGTCTTAACTCCCTAGTGTAGTGATGGATTAAGGTTTATCCTCCCTAGTGTAGTGATGGATTAAGGTTTATCTTAACTCCCTAGTGTAGTGATGGATTAAGGTTTATCCTCCCTAGTGTAGTGATGGATTAAGGTTTATCTTAACTCCCTAGTGTAGTGATGGATTAAGGTTTATTCTCCCTAGTGTAGTGATGGATTAAGGTTTATCCTCCCTAGTGTAGTGATGGATTAAGGTTTATCTTAACTCCCTAGTGTAGTGATGGATTAAGGTTTATCCTCCCTAGTGTAGTGATGGATTAAGGTTTATCCTCCCTAGTGTAGTGATGGATTAAGGTTTATCCTCCCTAGCATAGTGATGGATTAAGGTTTATTTTAACTCCCTAGTGTAGTGATGGATTAAGGTTTATCCTCCCTAGTGTAGTGATGGATTAAGGTTTATCCTCCCTAGTGTAGTGATGGATTAAGGTTTATCCTCCCTAGTGTAGTGATGGATTAAGGTTTATCTTAACTCCCTAGTGTAGTGATGGATTAAGGTTTATCCTCCCTAGTGTAGTGATGGATTAAGGTTTATATTAACTCCCTAGTGTAGTGATGGATTAAGGTTTATCTTAACTCCATAGCGTAGTGATGGATTAAGGTTTATCTTAACTCCCTAGCGTAGTGATGGATTAAGGTTTATCCTCCCTAGGGTAGTGATGGATTAAGGTTTATCCTCCCTAGCGTAGTGATGGATTCAGGTTTATCCTCCCTAGTGTAGTGATGGATTAAGGTTTATCTTAACTCCCTAGTGTAGTGATGGATTAAGGTTTATCTTCCCTAGTGTAGTGATGGATTAAGGTTTATCCTCCCTAGTGTAGTGATGGATTAAGGTTTATCCTCCCTAGTGTAGTGATGGATTAAGGTTTATCCTCCCTAGTGTAGTGATGGATTAAGGTTTATCCTCCCTAGAGTAGTGATGGATTAAGGTTTATCCTCCCTAGTGTAGTGATGGATTAAGGTTTATCCTCCCTAGTGTAGTCATGGATTAAGGTTTATCTTAACTCCCTAGTGTAGTGATGGATTAAGGTTTATCCTCCCTAGTGTAGTGATGGATTAAGGTTTATCCTCCCTAGTGTAGTGATGGATTAAGGTTTATCCTCCCTAGTGTAGTGATGGATTAAGGTTTATCCTCCCTAGTGTAGTGATGGATTAAGGTTTATCCTCCCTAGCGTAGTGATGGATTAAGGTTTATCCTCCCTAGCATAGTGATGGAAGGTTTGTCTTAACTCCCTAGCGTAGTGATGGATTAAGGTTTATCCTCCCTAGCATAGTGATGGATTCAGGTTTATCTTAACTCCCTAGCATAGTGATGGATTCAGGTTTATCCTCCCTAGCATAGTGATGGATTAAGGTTTATCCTCCCTAGCATAGTGATGGAAGGTTTGTCTTAACTCCCTAGTGTAGTGATGGATTAAGGTTTATCCTCCCTAGTGTAGTGATGGATTAAGGTTTATCCTCCCTAGCGTAGTGATGGATTAAGGTTTATCCTCCCTAGCATAGTGATGGAAGGTTTGTCTTAACTCCCTAGCGTAGTGATGGATTAAGGTTTATCCTCCCTAGCATAGTGATGGATTCAGGTTTATCTTAACTCCCTAGCATAGTGATGGATTCAGGTTTATCCTCCCTAGCATAGTGATGGATTAAGGTTTATCCTCCCTAGCATAGTGATGGAAGGTTTGTCTTAACTCCCTAGCGTAGTGATGGATTAAGGTTTATCCTCCCTAGCATAGTGATGGAAGGTTTGTCTTAACTCCCTAGCGTAGTGATGGATTAAGGTTTATCCTCCCTAGCATAGTGATGGATTCAGGTTTATCTTAACTCCCTAGTGTAGTGATGGATTAAGGTTTATCCTCCCTAGCATAGTGATGGATTCAGGTTTATCTTAACTCCCTAGTGTAGTGATGGATTAAGGTTTATTTGAACTCCCTAGTGTAGTGATGGATTAAGGTTTATCCTCCCTAGTGTAGTGATGGATTAAGGTTTATCCTCCCTAGTGTAGTGATGGATTAAGGTTTATCCTCCCTAGTGTAGTGATGGATTAAGGTTTATCCTCCCTAGTGTAGTGATGGATTAAGGTTTATCCTCCCTAGTGTAGTGATGGATTAAGGTTTGTCTTAACTCCCTAGTGTAGTGATGGATTAAGGTTTATCTTAACTCCCTAGTGTAGTGATGGATTAAGGTTTATCCTCCCTAGTGTAGTGATGGATTAAGGTTTATCCTCCCTAGTGTAGTGATGGATTAAGGTTTATCTTAACTCCCTAGTGTAGTGATGGATTAAGGTTTATCCTCCCTAGTGTAGTGATGGATTAAGGTTTATCCTCCCTAGTGTAGTGATGGATTAAGGTTTATCTTAACTCCCTAGTGTAGTGATGGATTAAGGTTTATCCTCCTAGTGTAGTGATGGATTAAGGTTTATCCTCCCTAGTGTAGTGATGGATTAAGGTTTATCCTCCCTAGTGTAGTGATGGATTAAGGTTTATCCTCCCTAGTGTAGTGATGGATTAAGGTTTATCCTCCCTAGTGTAGTGATTAAGGATAGTGATGGAGGTTTATCCTCCCTAGTGTAGTGATGGATTATGGTTTATTTTAACTCCCTAGTGTAGTGATGGATTAAGGTTTATCTTAACTCCCTAGTGTAGTGATGGATTAAGGTTTATCCTCCCTAGTGTAGTGATGGATTAAGGTTTATCCTCCCTAGTGTAGTGATGGATTAAGGTTTATCCTAGTGTAGAGATGGATTAAGGTTTATCCTCCCTAGTGTAGTGATGGATTAAGGTTTATCTTAACTCCCTAGTGTAGTGATGGATTAAGGTTTATCCTCCCTAGTGTAGTGATGGATTAAGGTTTATCCTCCCTAGTGTAGTGATGGATTAAGGTTTATCCTCCCTAGTGTAGTGATGGATTAAGGTTTATCCCCTAGTGTAGTGATGGATTAAGGTTTATCTTAACTCCCTAGTGTAGTGATGGATTAAGGTTTATCCTCCCTAGTGTAGTGATGGATTAAGGTTTATCCTCCCTAGTGTAGTGATGGATTAAGGTTTATCCTCCCTAGTGTAGTGATGGATTAAGGTTTATCTTAACTCCCTAGTGTAGTGATGGATTAAGGTTTATCCTCCCTAGTGTAGTGATGGATTAAGGTTTATCCTCCCTAGTGTAGTGATGGATTAAGGTATATCTTAACTCCCTAGTGTAGTGATGGATTAAGGTTTATCTTAACTCCCTAGTGTAGTGATGGATTAAGGTTTATCCTCCCTAGTGTAGTGATGGATTAAGGTTTATCTTAACTCCCTAGCGTAGTGATGGATTAAGGTTTATCCTCCCTAGCGTAGTGATGGAAGGTTTGTCTTAACTCCCTAGCGTAGTGATGGATTAAGGTTTATCCTCCCTAGCATAGTGATGGATTCAGGTTTATCTTAACTCCCTAGCATAGTGATGGATTCAGGTTTATCCTCCCTAGCATAGTGATGGATTAAGGTTTATCCTCCCTAGCATAGTGATGGAAGGTTTGTCTTAACTCCCTAGTGTAGTGATGGATTAAGGTTTATCTTAACTCCCTAGCATAGTGATGGATTAAGGTTTATCTTAACTCCCTAGTGTAGTGATGGATTCAGGTTTATCTTAACTCCCTAGCATAGTGATGGATTCAGGTTTATCCTCCCTAGCGTAGTGATGGATTAAGGTTTATCCTCCCTAGCATAGTGATGGAAGGTTTGTCTTAACTCCCTAGCGTAGTGATGGATTAAGGTTTATCCTCCCTAGCATAGTGATGGATTCAGGTTTGTCTTAACTCCCTAGCGTAGTGATGGATTAAGGTTTATCCTCCCTGGCATAGTGATGGATTCAGGTTTATCTTAACTCCCTAGTGTAGTGATGGATTAAGGTTTATTTTAACTCCCTAGTGTAGTGATGGATTAAGGTTTATCCTCCCTAGTGTAGTGATGGATTCAGGTTTATCCTCCCTAGCATAGTGATGGATTCAGGTTTATTTTAACTCCCTAGCGTAGTGATGGATTAAGGTTTATTTTAACTCCCTAGTGTAGTGATGGATTAAGGTTTATCCTCCCTAGCGTAGTGATGGATTAAGGTTTATCCTCCCTAGCGTAGTGATGGATTAAGGTTTATCCTCCCTAGTGTAGTGACGGATTAAGGTTTATCTTAACTCCCTAGTGTAGTGATGGATTAAGGTTTATCCTCCCTAGTGTAGTGATGGATTAAGGTTTATCCTCCCTAGTGTAGTGATGGATTAAGGTTTATCCTCCCTAGTGTAGTGATGGATTAAGGTTTATTTTAACTCCCTAGTGTAGTGATGGATTAAGGTTTATCCTCCTAGTGTAGTGATGGATTAAGGTTTATCCTCCCTAGTGTAGTGATGGATTAAGGTTTATCCTCCCTAGTGTAGTGATGGATTAAGGTTTATCCTCCCTAGTGTAGTGATGGATTAAGGTTTATCCTCCCTAGTGTAGTGATGGATTAAGGTTTATCCTCCCTAGTGTAGTGATGGATTAAGGTTTATCCTCCCTAGTGTAGTGATGGATTAAGGTTTATTTTAACTCCCTAGTGTAGTGATGGATTAAGGTTTATCCTCCCTAGTGTAGTGATGGATTAAGGTTTATCTTAACTCCCTAGTGTAGTGATGGATTAAGGTTTATCCTCCCTAGTGTAGTGATGGATTAAGGTTTATCTTAACTCCCTAGTGTAGTGATGGATTAAGGTTTATTTTAACTCCCTAGTGTAGTGATGGATTAAGGTTTATCCTCCCTAGTGTAGTGATGGATTAAGGTTTATCCTCCCTAGTGTAGTGATGGATTAAGGTTTATTTTAACTCCCTAGTGTAGTGATGGATTAAGGTTTATCCTCCCTAGTGTAGTGATGGATTAAGGTTTATCCTCCCTAGCATAGTGATGGATTAAGGTTTATCCTCCCTAGTGTAGTGATGGATTAAGGTTTATCCTCCCTAGTGTAGTGATGGATTAAGGTTTATTTTAACTCCCTAGTGTAGTGATGGATTATGGTTTATTTTAACTCCCTAGGGTAGTGACGGATTAAGGTTTATCCTCCCTAGCGTAGTGATGGATTAAGGTTTATCCTCCCTAGTGTAGTGACGGATTAAGGTTTATCCTCCCTAGCGTAGTGATGGATTAAGGTTTATCCTCCCTAGTGTAGTGATGGATTAAGGTTTATCCTCCCTAGTGTAGTGATGGATTAAGGTTTATCCTCCCTAGTGTAGTGATGGATTAAGGTTTATCCTCCCTAGTGTAGTGATGGATTAAGGTTTATCCTCCCTAGTGTAGTGATGGATTAAGGTTTATCTTAACTCCCTAGTGTAGTGATGGATTAAGGTTTATTTTAACTCCCTAGGGTAGTGATGGATTAAGGTTTATCCTCCCTAGTGTAGTGATGGATTAAGGTTTATCCTCCCTAGTGTAGTGATGGATTAAGGTTTATCTTAACTCCCTAGTGTAGTGATGGATTAAGGTTTATTTTAACTCCCTAGTGTAGTGATGGATTAAGGTTTATCCTCCCTAGTGTAGTGATGGATTAAGGTTTATCCTCCCTAGTGTAGTGATGGATTAAGGTTTATCCTCCCTAGTGTAGTGATGGATTAAGGTTTATCCTCCCTAGTGTAGTGATGGATTAAGGTTTATCCTCCCTAGTGTAGTGATGGATTCAGGTTTATCTTAACTCCCTAGCGTAGTGATGGATTAAGGTTTATCCTCCCTAGCATAGTGATGGATTAAGGTTTATCCTCCCTAGTGTAGTGATGGATTAAGGTTTATCCTCCCTAGCATAGTGATGGATTAAGGTTTATCCTCCCTAGCGTAGTGATGGATTAAGGTTTATCCTCCCTAGTGTAGTGATGGATTAAGGTTTGTTTTAACACCCTAGTGTAGTGATGGATTAAGGTTTATCTTAACTCCCTAGTGTAGTGATGGATTAAGGTTTATCCTCCCTAGCGTAGTGATGGATTAAGGTTTATCCTCCCTAGCGTAGTGATGGATTAAGGTTTGTTTTAACACCCTAGTGTAGTGATGGATTAAGGTTTATCCTCCCTAGTGTAGTGATGGATTAAGGTTTATCCTCCCTAGTGTAGTGATGGATTAAGGTTTATCCTCCCTAGTGTAGTGATGGATTAAGGTTTATCCTCCCTAGTGTAGTGATGGAAGGTTTGTCTTAACTCCCTAGTGTAGTGATGGATTAAGGTTTATCCTCCCTAGTGTAGTGATGGATTAAGGTTTATTTTAACTCCCTAGTGTAGTGATGGATTAAGGTTTATCCTCCCTAGCATAGTGATGGATTAAGGTTTATCCTCCCTAGTGTAGTGATGGATTAAGGTTTATCCTCCCTAGTGTAGTGATGGATTAAGGTTTATCCTCCCTAGTGTAGTGATGGATTAAGGTTTATCTTAACTCCCTAGCGTAGTGATGGATTAAGGTTTATCCTCCCTAGCGTAGTGATGGATTAAGGTTTATCCTCCCTAGTGTAGTGATGGATTAAGGTTTATCCTCCCTAGTGTAGTGATGGATTAAGGTTTATCCTCCCTAGTGTAGTGATGGATTAAGGTTTATCCTCCCTAGCGTAGTGATGGATTAAGGTTTATCCTCCCTAGTGTAGTGATGGATTAAGGTTTATCTTAACTCCCTAGTGTAGTGATGGATTAAGGTTTATCCTCCCTAGTGTAGTGATGGATTAAGGTTTATCCTCCCTAGTGTAGTGATGGATTAAGGTTTATCCTCCCTAGTGTAGTGATGGATTCAGGTTTATCTTAACTCCCTAGCGTAGTGATGGATTAAGGTTTATCCTCCCTAGTGTAGTGATGGATTAAGGTTTATCCTCCCTAGTGTAGTGATGGATTAAGGTTTATCTTACCTCCCTAGTGTAGTGATGGATTAAGGTTTATCCTCCCTAGTGTAGTGATGGATTAAGGTTTATCCTCCCTAGTGTAGTGATGGATTCAGGTTTATCTTAACTCCCTAGCATAGTGATGGATTAAGGTTTATCCTCCCTAGTGTAGTGATGGATTAAGGTTTATCCTCCCTAGTGTAGTGATGGATTAAGGTTTATCCTCCCTAGTGTAGTGATGGATTAAGGTTTATCCTCCCTAGTGTAGTGATGGATTAAGGTTTATCTTAACTCCCTAGTGTAGTGATGGATTAAGGTTTATTTTAACTCCCTAGTGTAGTGATGGATTAAGGTTTATCCTCCCTAGTGTAGTGATGGATTAAGGTTTATCCTCCCTAGTGTAGTGATGGATTAAGGTTTATCCTCCCTAGTGTAGTGATGGATTAAGGTTTATCCTCCCTAGTGTAGTGATGGATTAAGGTTTATCCTCCCTAGTGTAGTGATGGATTCAGGTTTATCTTAACTCCCTAGCGTAGTGATGGATTAAGGTTTATCCTCCCTAGCATAGTGATGGATTAAGGTTTATCCTCCCTAGTGTAGTGATGGATTAAGGTTTATCCTCCCTAGCATAGTGATGGATTAAGGTTTATCCTCCTAGCGTAGTGATGGATTAAGGTTTATCCTCCCTAGTGTAGTGATGGATTAAGGTTTGTTTAACACCTAGTGTAGTGATGGATTAAGGTTTATCTTAACACCCTAGTGTAGTGATGGATTAAGGTTTATCCTCCCTAGCGTAGTGATGGATTAAGGTTTATCCTCCCTAGCGTAGTGATGGATTAAGGTTTGTTTTAACACCCTAGTGTAGTGATGGATTAAGGTTTATCCTCCCTAGTGTAGTGATGGATTAAGGTTTATCTTAACTCCCTAGTGTAGTGATGGATTAAGGTTTATCCTCCCTAGTGTAGTGATGGATTAAGGTTTATCCTCCCTAGTGTAGTGATGGAAGGTTTGTCTTAACTCCCTAGTGTAGTGATGGATTAAGGTTTATCCTCCCTAGTGTAGTGATGGATTAAGGTTTATTTTAACTCCCTAGTGTAGTGATGGATTAAGGTTTATCCTCCCTAGCATAGTGATGGATTAAGGTTTATCCTCCCTAGTGTAGTGATGGATTAAGGTTTATCCTCCCTAGTGTAGTGATGGATTAAGGTTTATCCTCCCTAGTGTAGTGATGGATTAAGGTTTATCTTAACTCCCTAGCGTAGTGATGGATTAAGGTTTATCCTCCCTAGTGTAGTGATGGATTAAGGTTTATCCTCCCTAGTGTAGTGATGGATTAAGGTTTATCCTCCCTAGTGTAGTGATGGATTAAGGTTTATCCTCCCTAGTGTAGTGATGGATTAAGGTTTATCCTCCCTAGCGTAGTGATGGATTAAGGTTTATCCTCCCTAGTGTAGTGATGGATTAAGGTTTATCTTAACTCCCTAGTGTAGTGATGGATTAAGGTTTATCCTCCCTAGTGTAGTGATGGATTAAGGTTTATCCTCCCTAGTGTAGTGATGGATTAAGGTTTATCCTCCCTAGTGTAGTGATGGATTCAGGTTTATCTTAACTCCCTAGCGTAGTGATGGATTAAGGTTTATCCTCCCTAGTGTAGTGATGGATTAAGGTTTATCCTCCCTAGTGTAGTGATGGATTAAGGTTTATCTTACCTCCCTAGTGTAGTGATGGATTAAGGTTTATCCTCCCTAGTGTAGTGATGGATTAAGGTTTATCCTCCCTAGTGTAGTGATGGATTCAGGTTTATCTTAACTCCCTAGCGTAGTGATGGATTAAGGTTTATCCTCCCTAGTGTAGTGATGGATTAAGGTTTATCCTCCCTAGTGTAGTGATGGATTAAGGTTTATCCTCCCTAGTGTAGTGATGGATTCAGGTTTATCTTAACTCCCTAGCATAGTGATGGATTAAGGTTTATCCTCCCTAGTGTAGTGATGGATTAAGGTTTATCCTCCCTAGCATAGTGATGGATTAAGGTTTATCCTCCCTAGCGTAGTGATGGATTAAGGTTTATCCTCCCTAGTGTAGTGATGGATTAAGGTTTGTTTTAACACCCTAGTGTAGTGATGGATTAAGGTTTATCCTCCCTAGCGTAGTGATGGATTAAGGTTTATCCTCCCTAGCGTAGTGATGGATTAAGGTTTATCCTCCCTAGTGTAGTGATGGATTAAGGTTTATTTTAACTCCCTAGCGTAGTGATGGATTAAGGTTTATCCTCCCTAGTGTAGTGATGGATTAAGGTTTATCCTCCCTAGTGTAGTGATGGATTAAGGTTTATCCTCCCTAGTGTAGTGATGGATTAAGGTTTATCCTCCCTAGTGTAGTGATGGATTAAGGTTTATCTTAACTCCCTAGTGTAGTGATGGATTAAGGTTTATCCTCCCTAGTGTAGTGATGGATTAAGGTTTATCCTCCCTAGTGTAGTGATGGATTAAGGTTTATCCTCCCTAGTGTAGTGATGGATTAAGGTTTATCCTCCCTAGCGTAGTGATGGATTAAGGTTTATCTTAACTCCCTAGTGTAGTGATGAATTTTATATGGGGTGTGTTACACCATTCCTCTGCACCAGTGTTAAAGGAAGAGCTTTTTCCAGCAATGCTGTCAATGGCCGTGTTCGAGAGGATCACTTTTGTCAATTCTGTGATCATCATTGGTCACCGCCTTTCAAAGTCTGTTGCGTCATGGGGATAAAAATTACTCCTCGACTTCGCTCCTCAACTTCACTGCTCGACTTCACTCCTCGACTTCACTCCTCGACTTCACTGCTCGACTTCACTCCTCGACTTCACTCCTCGACTTCACTCCCTGACTTCACTCCTCGACTTCACTCCCTGACTTCACTCCCTGACTTCACTCCTCGACTTCACCCCTCGACTTCACTCCTCGACTTCACTCCCTGAATCCACTCCCCGACTTCACTCCTCGACTTCACTCCCTGACTTCACTCCTGGACTTCACTCCCGGACTTCACTCCTGGACTTCACTCCTGGACTTCACTCCCTGACTTCACTCCCTGACTTCACTCCTCGACTTCACCCCTCGACTTCACTCCTCGACTTCACTCCCTGACTTCACTCCTGGACTTCACTCCCGGACTTCACTCCTGGACTTCACTCCTGGACTTCACTCCTGGACTTCACTCCCTGACTTCACTGCTCGACTTCACTCCTCGACTTCACTCCTCGACTTCACTCCTCGACTTCACTGCTCGACTTCACTGCTCGACTTCACTCCTCGACTTCACTCCTCGACTTCACTCCTCGACTTCACTCCTCGATTTCACTCCTCGATTTCACTCCTCGACTTCACTCCTCGACTTCACTCCTCGACTTCACTCCTCGACTTCACTCCCTGACTTCACTCCTCGACTTCACTCCTCAACTTCACTCCCTGACTTCACTCCTCGACTTCACCCCTCGACTTCACTCCTCGTCTTCCGTCTGCAGCCGGTTGCTTCAGCTTTACCACCTCAAACAAGCCCGTTGTGACCTGGAGGTAATGTGTCCAACTCCTTATCCTTATCCGTGTCCTTATTGCAAGTTGGAACTAAATAAGGAGATTAGAACAGAGAGTAAGAATATGTTATACACTCGGAAATAAAGGTTTAGATTTGTTCCTAAAGGGTTACAAAGCTTTTCACTGTAAGGTCGTCCTTTGTGCCTTTAGTTATATGTACATAAATGCACCCAAGTTTATTCCTCAGATAGTACCGATCTTACATATCGTCCACAAGTACAAAAACATTCTTTAAGAAAAGGTACATTTTCTTTTTATAGGGTAGCACCTCAGTGACAAATATATTTGTTCTTTGTAAGTGAAAAAAAAACGTACCTCTAACCATAAACTGGTACAACATTTCCACTCACGGGTGGCCAAAAATAACTAACTGGAAGCCACACCCCCACTAAGCCACACCTCAAATATTATTTCACAGTGTACCTTGCCTTTTTGGGTGAATTGTTGAGTTACCACCAATGACTGTATTTGTTAGTGACAGAGACATGGTTGTTGAATTTGTTCATTTTCAGTCCTGTGGCCTAGGTGAATATTAGCATCAAAATGTTACTATTTATGACAATAAATTGCATATGTCACAAGGCCTTATTTTGAGGCCTACATTTACAATAATACAGTGGCCTGAAACTCATAGTTTATAGGCCTCATCAGGCCTGCTGGGTTGCAAAATAACTTTGCAGATTTACTGGTTATTCCCTCCCATTTCCAATCATCTTCGAACTGGGATTTCGGGAAAATCCCTGAGTGTTACCAGCATTTTTACCAGCAATTCTACATGCATGTCACATTATGCTGCCGAGCTACTGAGATATGGTACTGGGAAAGCTTTTGAGTTGTTTTGAAATGTTACTCAACAAATTCAGCTCACTTGGAGGGAAGACCTACAGGAAGTTAGCTCTCCAGGAACAAGGTTGGACAGCCCTGGTCTAAACAGTTGGACGATTTCTAAACACAAACATTTTCTGACATGAGAGGGTGCCAGATAGAAGGCGAGAGAAAAACAGAAGGAGAGACAGAGTAACACACATACACACACACACACACACACACACGCACGCACGCACGCACGCACGCACGCACGCATGCACGCACACACACACACACAGAGGGAGGGAGGGACAGAGTAACACATACAGACACACACACACACACAAAGAGGGAGAGACAGAGTAACACATACAGACACACACACACACACAAACACACACACACACACACACACACACACACACACACACACAGGGAGGGACAGAGTAACACATACAGACACACACACACACACACAGAGGGAGGGAGGGACAGAGTAACACATACAGACACACACACACACAAAGAGGGAGGGACAGAGTAACACATACAGACACACACACACACACACACACAGAGGGAGAGACAGAGTGACACACACACACGCAGACATACTCTGTAGATTGGTTGATGTCCATTTTGGATTAAAAAAATTCAAAACTCAATCAAGAGACTGAGTAGACCAACACAAGGCATGAGTACCAAATGTCACCCTTTTCCCTAGTTGCACTATATAGGAAATAGGGGGCCCCTTGGGATTCAGCCAAAAGGCTCAGAGAAACAGTTATAGTATCTTACAAGGAATAAGCACTGGCCAAAAAAACACTTTAAAATATTCTCCTTACTTTTCATGTCAAGTCTTGTTTTTTTCATCAAACAAATATTAACGGCTATTTGTTTTGTCTACGTCCCAAATTACACACTGTTTCCTATATTGTGAACTGCTTTTGGGCATCGGGCAAAAAGGAGTTCACTATTATAGAGGAGAGGGTGATATTTTGGATGCATACTTTGTGTTTTTTGTGTTTCAATCCATTAGCCTATTGCCTTATTGGCACACTGGGATCGGCCAATCAGAGACCAGTAGTTAATTTCGGTTCCTGCCACAAAGTGGTAGATAATTTTCTTTCCTGCCAGAAAGCGGTATTTCTTAAGGTTCCTGCCACAAAGCGGTAGTTCATTAAGGTTCCTTGCCACAAATCGGTAGTTCATTACGGTTCCTGCCACAAAGTGGTAGATCATTTTGTTTCCTGCCAGAAAGCGGTAGTTCATTATGGTTCCTGCCACAAAGCAGTAGTTCATTAAGGTTCCTGCCACAAAGCGGTGTTCATTACGGTTCCTGCCACAAAGTGGTAGATCATTTTGGTTCCTGCCACAAAGCGGTGTTCATTACGGTTCCTGCCACAAAGCGGTGTTCATTACGGTTCCTGCCACAAAGCAGTAGATCATTTTGGTTCCTGCCACAAAGTGGTAGATCATTTTGGTTCCTGCCACAAAGCGGTAGATCATTTTGGTTCCTGCCACAAAGCGGTAGTTCATTTTGGTTCCTGCCACAAAGCGGTAGATCATTTTGGTTCCTGCCACAAAGCGGTAGTTCATTTTGGTTCCTGCCACAAAGCGGTAGATCATTTTGGTTCCTGCCACAAAGCGGTGTTCATTAAGGTTCCTGCCACAAAGTGGTAGTTAATATTGGTTCCTGCCACAAAGCGGGCGATAGGCTGCGGACTGGTCGATGCCGTGCAACATGCACGCACACACACACACACACACACACAAAGTGCACACACAGACTCACAGACACAAACACATGACTGGCTGTCGGTCGATCGATCCGGTGCAACTGTATGTGATTGATATGAGATGGTCAGGGAAGTAATTGAAATACTGCTCTGAAATACTGCTCTGTATGGACAAATGGATAAACTCTAATGCAGTTGAGATTGAAATGAACCAAGAAATCTATCTCTGAAAATTTGCTTCAGTGACTAAACAATGCATATTTACAATGGAAAACCACCCCTTGTAGCTGGAGTCTAAATCACTCTCTCTCTCTCTCTCTTTCTCTCTCTCTCTCTCCCTCCCTCTGTCTCTCTGTCTTTCTCTGTATCTCTCTTTCTCTCTCCCTCCCTCTGTCTCTCTGTCTCTCTCTGTCTCTCTCTTTCTCTCCCTCCCTCTGTCTCTCTGTCTCTCTCTGTCTCTCTCTCTCTCTTCCTCCCTCTATCTCTCTGTCTCTCTGCCTCTCTCTCTTTCTCTTTATCTCCCTCCCTCTGTCTCTCTATCTCTCTCTCTGTCTCTCTCTCCCTGTCTCCCTCTCTCTCCTTCCCTCTGTCTCTCTGTCTCTCTGTCTCTCTGTCTCTCTCTTTCTCTCTCTCTCTCTTTCTCTCCCTCCCTCTCTCTCTCTCTCTCTCTCTCTCTCTCTCTCTCTCTCTCTCTCTGTCTCTCTGTCTCTCTCTCCCCCTCTGTCTCTCTCTCATTCCCTCTCTCTCTCTCTCTCTCTCAGTCTGTCCTCCGTTACAGATCCACAGTACATAACAGTATAGATTCATACTATTCTCGATCTGTCAAACTGACTGCACTAATTCTTTACTAAAAGATGCAGTCCCTGAAGGTTCATCAATACCTTATAAGCATTAGATCCATACTGTAATTCTTTACTTAAATCCCCTTCAGCTCTCCTTTAGTTTACAATAATCAACTGTATCATTGTTGCTCTTTTTAGTGTGCTAACACGAGTGCCTAACAAGGGTACAAACCAGGTTAACAAAGGCAACCAAAGGCGGCTTCATCCTTAGGGTTAAACAGAAAAAAAATGATTGGAAGAATTTAAATAAACAAGGGTTTAAGTTTACATTTTGTAAAGTTAGTGCGAGAGAAGTGAAAAAAGATGTATTGTTATTGATCAATAATGACAAACCTCCTGGCATTTGACAACTTAGATGAAAAGCTTCTGAGGACGGTAGCTGACTCTATAACCACTTCTATCTGTCATATATTTCATCTGAGCCTAGACGAGTATTTGTCCTCCGGTCTGGAAGGAAGCAAAAGTAATTCCGCTACCCAAGAGTGGTAAAGTGGCCCTTATTGGTTCTAACAGCAGACCTATCAGCTTGCTGCCAGCTCTTAGCAAACTGTTGGAAAAAAAAAACGTTTTTTGACCAAATACAATGCTATTTCTCTGTAAACAAAGTAACAGATTTTCAGCATGCTTATAGAGAATGGCACTCAACATGTACTACACTGACACAGATGACTGATGAATGGTTGACATAAATTGATAATAAGTAGATTGTGGGATCTTTACTATATGATTTCAGTGCAGCTTTTTCTATTATTGGCCATAAGCTGTTGTTGAGAAACGTATGTGTTGTGGCTCTTCAACCTCGGCCATATTGTGGATTCAGAGCTATCTATCTAATAGAACACAGAGGGGTTTCTTTAATGGAAGCTTCTCTATGGTCAAACATGTAAAGTGTGGTGTACCGCAGTGCAGCTCTCTAGGCCTTCTACTCTTTTCTATTTTTACCAATGACCTGCCACCACGGGCATTAAACAAAGCCTGTGTGTCCATGTATGCTGATGACTCAACCATATATGTGTCAGCAACCACAGCTAATGAAGTCACTGAAACCCTTAACAAAGAGTTGCAGTCAGTTTTGGAGTGGGTGGCCAGTAATTAACTGGTCCTGAACATCTCTAAAACTAAGAGCATTGTATTTGGAGTGGGCGACAGCCATCTGGGAGAGAGGCGAGGAAGAGCAGGGTTCCTATGAAGGGTTCATGGCTCTGTTCAGAGGGGTTTTCGACCCTCCACGTGAGGGCAGAGAGGGGAGTGAACGGATACTCCAACTACGGAATGATATCCAGACCAAGGCGGAGTAGAGTGGCAGCATCCAGAGGACAGAATGAGCCGGTGCACCGCACCCTATTCAGAGGAGAATTGGCGTGTGTCTGATACGTTCTAACCAAGGGGTCCACAGGATCAGAGGGACAGCCACGCCATCATCTGTCCCATTGGTTAGGCATGAGTATTCCATGATCATCACTTTCTGCCAAACCTTTGCTAGTAACCATTTCACTGGCTGGCTGTCCTTCATGTTTTGTTTCTACAAGTCTAGTGGACTCCAGTGCCGCGGGGGGGGGGGAGGGGGGATTTTATTGACCAGGCGCTCGCCTCCTCCTCCCTTAAACATCACCTCATACCCACTCTCCTCTCCTTGTCCGGTTCAAGCACTTGATAGTCAACCACTGGGATCCAGGACAATCACACACATCACAGCACCACTCACCCTCACCGTGGAATCCATACATTAAGAAAGCCTCAGTGCACAAGATCCTCCTTGGCCTCACATGGTTTCAATGTCATAAACCCAGCATCTCATGGCCGAGGATGAAAATCCCAGACTGGGCACCGGAATTCCCAGAAGACCTGCCTTCCCTGTGGTTCCACGTTGGTTGAAAGTCCCGTTGCCCTTCAACCCAACATCCCGGAGGTTGAGAGTCCCGTTGCCCTTCAACCCAACATCACGGAGGTATAGCAAGATCTTGGGAAAGTTTTCTCCAATACCAGCTCCACCTGCCTCCCTCCTTGTCACCACTGGGACTGTGCCATTGACCTGCGAATGAAACCAAGGCTATTGAAAAGTACATCCAGGAGGCTCTCCAGCAGCGTTTCATTTGCACGTCCACATCAGCTGTGTCAGCAGGATTCTTCTTCGTGGCCAAGAAGGACGGAGGATTACAGAAATCAGCGGAGTGCTTGCAATTTGATCTGCATCCGGGAGTGGGAGGAATGGAAGATGGCCTTCAGCACAATGTCTGGTCACTACAAGTACTTGGTGATGCCTTTTGGCTTAGCCAATGCTCTGTTAGTGTTCCAGGCATTTGTCAACGAGGTGTTCCAGGGACATGCTTGGACGCCAGATGGTCGCGTTTATATCGACGACATCCTGGTCTACTCAACTACCTTCGAAGGAGCACATTGCTCATGACCGAGTAGTCCTGGAATGCCTCCTGGTCAACCACCTGTACGTGAAGGCAGAGAAGTGCCAATTCTCCTTTTTACTGACTTTATTGTCCCCATGGGGACATTTTGTTACGGTGTCATATACACGTCCAAAGTGGCGTACAAATACCAAACAAATTGACAATTCAACCTCCACAAGAGTTACACACCAATAAAAAAGAGAGTTGGTCAATAGGAACATTAGCCCAAGCTATTTAGGAGGGATATCAAATGATTGTCTAGTTCTCTTTTTCCTGCAGATTGGTGCCCTTGCGGATGGCCCTGACCTTAAAGATCTCATCCAGGCCTGTCTGTTTGACTCCAAGTACCTTGTTAACTGTGGTGATAATCCTTCTCAGCATGTTTCTCTGGCTGACAGTGGCATTGCCAAACTAACAAACAATACAGAAAGTTAAAATACGCTCAATGAAAGATTTGTGAAACAGAGTCAGTATAGAACAATTAACATTAAAAGACTCCAGCTTTTTGAGAAAGTACAGTCTCCGTTGAGTCTTTTTGTAGATCAGATCTGTACATTTACTCCACTGAAGATTATCGTCCAAGAGGACACCCAGATATCTCTATTCCTCTACAATCACTATGTTCTGACATCTGATAGATGTTGCAGAGGTAGGTGTTGTACGCTTCCTGAAGTCTACGCACATCTCTTTGGTCTTGTTGCTATTGAGGACCAAGTGTGATTCCTCACACCACTCTACAAAGTCATCTAGGACCGGGCCATGGTGTTCCTCGTCATCGTGCAACAGGCTGATGAAGGCAGTGTCATCAGCGAACTTAACGAGGTGTCTGTCAGGATGGGAACTAGTACAACTATTAGTGTAAAGGATGTACAGGAGTGGAAAGCCTGTGTTGGTGGTGCGTATGTCTGACACTGAACGCACACCAAGCCAGGTGGGCCATATTCTTCACCAGTTTTTAACTCTGACATATCACCCAGATTAAAAATACATCGCAGTCAATGTCCTGTCCCGTCTCTACGATTTGGGAGAGGTTCCTGTCTTGAGTGCACCCATAATTGGCTGATGGATTGTTGGGGAATAATCAGAATTAGTTGGTAACATAGGTAAGATGTTTAATATTCATCATATGTTTGTAAGTTACTTCTCATCAGAATGTGTTTGTATAATACTGTGGTGGGGTTGCAGTATCTGTTCTCTGTCAAGACTAAGTTGCTTGGGCCGGAGAGAGGGGAGAGGTCAAGCGTATATCTCTTGGCTCCACAATGTCTGTGTGCCAGTCAATGTGTCTCTGTGAACTTGTCAAGATAGGATGAATTTGATATATGCCTGTTGATATAGAGAATTTGTTTAGGTTCTGAGTTTGAGAAAAGGACATAGTTTAGGAGACAAAGCTGAACGATAAATTATGCCGATGCTGTCTGGCTATGTGTGTCTTTGCTATAAAGGATCTCAGCTGCAATGTGTAAGGGACTCTCAGAGAATTCATTTATAGACACTGAATTGAATCTGAGAGTCACAGGGTTGTGATGGAGCTCCTATAATTAAAGATGGACTTTATGATAACTAACTCTGACTTGTGTGTGGTTTGATCTCATGATTTGGTAAATAGAGGAAATTTCCATGACAGGATCAGCTGTCGACCACAGCTGTCGACGCTGGATATCCAGGTATCACCTTTCAGTCCGTCTCTGTACTGGTGGCCCACTTTGGCGCAGGACGTCACTCACTACTCCTGTTCCGTATGTGCCAAATCCCCATGGAATGCTACAGCAGGGAAACTCCTCCCCTTTGCTGTGCCTCAGCGAACCCAGGCCTCATCTGTCCATTGACTTTGTCACAGATCTCTCTTCACCTGAAGGTTTTATCACCATTTTTTGGTGATATTAGACAGATTCTTTAAACGATGCTGTTTCATCAACTCTCTCTGCTCTCCAGATTGCTGAGGTACTGTTCCAGCAGGTCTTTCAGCACTATGGCCTTCCGGAGGATATTGTCTCTGGTCATGGCCCCCAATTCACATCACATGTATGTATGGTTTGCTTCCATGGAGAAGCTGGGGGTCAGCCTCACTTCCAGGTACCGGCCTCAGTCTAAGGTGGAGAGGATGAACGAGGAGCTGGGGAGGTTCCTAAGGAGTCACTGCCAGGACCGGCAGGGGGGAGGAGCCTGACCTTTGGCTGAATACACCCAGAAATTATTGTGACACTCCTGCACCGGGTTGACTGCCTTCCAGTGTCTTCTGGGTTATCAGCCAGCTCTGGCTCCATGGACTCCGAGCCAGACCGTAGCTTCTGCGGTAGACGAGTGGTTCAGGCTTGCAGAAGAGGTATGGAACGATGCCCACGTGAGACTCCAGCATGAAACTCCACTGTCAGAAAGAGCAGGTGAATCGCCACCTCAGTGAGGCTCCCGTGTTCCATCCTGGTGATTGCGTCTGGCTCTCCACCAGGAACATCCCACTCCACCTGCCCTGCAAGAAACTGAGACCTCACTGAGGTGGGGCCTGTTCAAGGTCCTCCGGAGAGTCAACGAGGTAACTTACATATTACAACTCCGCACTAACTACCTGATCTCACCATCTTTTCATGTTTCCCTCCTCAGGCAAGTGGTTCCTGCTTCCCTGGCTGATGTTGTCCCCAAAGACACCCCTTCTCCTCCCTTGGACATCCAGGGGAGCCCCGGCTATGCCATCAGATCACTCCTGGACTCCCGAAGTCATTGGGTCAGCTCCAGTACCTGGAGAGATTTCCACCGGCCACTGGCCACCGGCCAGCTCCTCGCTCTTGGGGCCCTCCTCCTTTCCGGTGTCATCCTGTGGCTGGAACCTCGAGTTGGGGAGGGGGGGGTACTGTCATGTCAGCTCTCGCTCCCCCACTCCGGTGCTCAACGTCACCTGTCTACTAATCACCAGTCCTAGCAACAATCATTACGCACACCTCCGTGTCGTCATCAGCCACCTGGACTTCTTTACTCCCTTGATTACTTACCATTTATATAGCACTCTTTTGTTATCAGTCATCAGGTAGTATTGGTTATGTTTCTATGTCAGACGCTTCTCTTGGTTTGCATCGCTCCTCGTTCATTTTTATTAAACCCACTGAAGAGTGCTATAAGAACGGTAAGTAAGGTAAACCCACTGAAGAGTAAGCGGTAAGTAAGGTAAATGAAAGTGCTATAACGGTAAGTAAGGTAAACCCACTGAAGAGTGCTATAAGAAAGTAAGTAAGGTAAAACTGAAGAGTGCTAAGAACTGAAGAGTAAACCCACTGAAGAGTGCTATAAGAACGGTAAGTAAGGTAAACCCACTGAAGAGTGCTATGCTATAAGGTAAAACTGAAGAGTGCTATAAGAATGGTAAGGTAAACCCACTGAAGAGTGCTATAAGAATGGTGAAGAGTGCTATAAGGTAAACCCACTGAAGAGTGAAGAAGTGCTGAAGAGTGCTATAAGAACGTAAGTAAGGTAAACCACTGAAGAGTGTAAGTAAACCCACTGAAAGGTAAGAAAAGGTAAACCCACTGAAGAGTGCTATACGAACGGTAAGTAAGGTAAACCCACTGAAGAGTGCTATAAGAACGGTAAGTAAGGTAAACCCACTGAAGAGTGCTATAAGAACAAAAAATAATAATAATTGTAAGGTAAACCCACTGAAGAGTGCTATAAGGTAAACCCACTGAAGAGTGCTATAAGAACGGTAAGTAAGGTAAACCCACTGAAGAGTGCTATAAGTAAACAGAAAGTGCTATAAGAACGGTAAAGGTAAACCCACTGAAGAGTGCTATAAGAACGGTAAGTAAGGTAAACCCACTGAAGAGTGCTAGCAAAGGTAAAGAACTGAAGAGTGCTATAAGAAAGTAAGGTAAACCCACTGAAGAGTGCTATAAGTAAAACTGAAGAGTGCTATAAGAAGTAAGGTAAACCCACTGAAGAGTGCTATAAGAACGGTAAGTAAGGTAAACCCACTGAAGAGTGCTATAAGAACGGTAAGTAAGGTAAACCCACTGAAGAGTGCTATAAGAACGGTAAGTAAGGTAAACCCACTGAAGAGTGCTATAAGAACGGTAAGTAAGGTAAACCCACTGACTCCACCTGCTTCCTGACTCCCTGCGTCAACGTTACACTTTTCCCAACAGCGAATGGGGATCCTCATAAAATGGCAAAAAATAATAATAATTGTAAAGTCATTTTAAACGTTAATACACTCTCAAGCACTAAAACGCAAGGAGAAGAACAGTGAAATATTTCTGGACAACAACAAAAAAAGTGCCTGGCTCTGATCTCATGGTCGGCTGTAAATTCAGCGTGAAATCATTTTAAAAGGAGTGTGACATTCCTTTAGAGCATCCTGAGAATATGAAGAGTAAAATTACTCAGCAAACAGCAAAATATATATATATATATATATATATATATATATAATATATCATATTATATAATATATAATATAGTAAAATTAGTCAGCAAACAGAAAATGTGGAAACATTTTTGCCATTTTAATACATGTTCACATGAATGAATTTGTTGAGCACTTTGTAAAAGGGCTTTGAACGCCTGGGAAAACAATCAAACCCCAAATACAGTATTATGAATATCATTCATTAATTTTCCAGCACTGATAGATGTTATGGGGGTAGATGAATCAATTTCCCTAGCCTTACAATGTTACACCAGTTAAAGCAACTAAACTCCCAACACAGTGTTATTACAGTCATTACAAATGGTGCTCTCCAGAAGCATCATTAAGTGTTAGTCATAAATAACAACTGTATTCTCGTTGTGCTTGACCTTTACATGGTGAGAAATAAACTCATGGTAGGAAGAAGAACCCAAAGGAGATATATGAGGAGAGAGA